>NC_092860.1:152453022-152458767 GCF_032062135.1 Pyxicephalus adspersus | reverse complement strand
CAGGCTTCAATGTGTCTGTCAGCAATGAGATGCTTGGAAGAAGAAAAGTAATTCAAACAAGTCTATCAGAGAATCTGCCATGTTGTCTTCAGGCATCAATAGGAGTGATCAGTATGTTGGCTTTGTGTGTGACCTCTGGCACATCTGACACAGATAACTCTTCTCATCGATGTGATATCACAATGAAAAATTATACATTTGAGTATAAATATTCCCAAGAAGGAGACATCATTATAGGAGGAATATTTGCTGTCCATTCTGGAGTTTCACAGTGGACTTGGAAAGGAATTCCATTCTACAATCTCATGTGTTCAGCGTAAGTCAGCTATGAAAAGCAAAACTTCTTCAATAGAAGGAAAGAAAAACTATTAAAAAACTCCTAAATTTCATTTGAATATTTATTTTCATTTGCTGTAAAAATATAAACACATTTATGTAATGATTGTAGCACAGATCTATCCTAAAGTGACTCTGTCTAAGTGAAGTGTATAGAATACATTGCTTGATCCTCCTTTCAGAATGTTAGTTGGTGATTTGCAATTCAAATTATTTGACATCAACGCTTTCCAGGTCTCTGACCCAGGACAAGTGTTATACTGCAGTGCAAGGAACAGGATGATATGAGAACAGAGACAGAAATATGTGCTCATCAGTTTGATGATTCTGCTCTCATTGCCTAGACACACGCTGGAAGTGGAGGAGACCTGTAAATGCTTCTGGAGCAGAGAAACAATCATATAGCATATCCTACCAGACAGAGCTGTGCTGAATGGAAAGAAAAAATGTCAGATGAAACAGTTCTAATATTTTATCTGTGTGGTTAGTTGCATTGAACTATATGGTTATAGAAGAATAGCTCTATTAGGCGGGAGCTGCATTGTGGCCACTTCATACACCGGTAACCCAGACAAGAAATGGGACATTTGTAATGTTGAATCATTTCAAAGCCTACTAAAGCTGCTTCTTGGTGGTGTAGTGTAGGAAATACCCCAGCATCTATATCCACACAGCTTAAATCCTTCATTCAATCTCTAATACATGTGACACTGCTTATGGTTATTGTCCAAGATTGGTAGGTGAGAAATAAGCGAAATCCCATCCTTGGTGTCAGAATATCTGCATATATGTAAAACTTCCACATACATCTCTGAAGGTATAGAATGTTTTTATTACACTAGGGTAGACATGGGGGTAGACACAAAATATTAACCTAACATGGAGGGGGGGGGGGAATGTTACAGAACAAGGTCCTGCTATGATCTTACACCTGAGGGGAAAGGGACATGCTTCCCAGGAGAGCGAGGTGCATACATTGGATAGAGAGGACAACTGGTTTGCTCAAGAAAGAAAATGGAAATTTTAATTTTAAATTAATTTTAATTTTTATTTTCATTATCAAATTAAACCAACTATTTCTAATCAGGAGTGGGGCCTTCAACATCATCACACTTCCACCTGTAATGCTGTTTTAAAATCTCTACCCCAGATTTTGACATCATTCCACATCTTTACATGTAATTCACATGCAATAAATAATAATAAGTTTTACCACCTATGCAGACTTCCTGACATCAAGGGTTGAATTATGCTAATTTCACACAGGCTGATTTTGGACTTTTAACATCCACAAGTTCGGATTCATTAATGATTGGATTAGGGTGTTTATGTTGTGTGGATAGAAATGATGGGGGATTTCCTACATTAGTAGAACTGAAGCAGCAGCTTGGATAGGCTGCAAAATGTCTTCAACATTACAAAAACAAAACCAGGTGAATGAGACCGGCTGCTATTAGATATTAGCAATGGCTAGATTTTATAGAATGTGCTGTAACATTGTATGTTTTATTCATATAAAGACCAATTGTGGCATTTCCTATGTACATTACACCATTTATAGAAGTGTGTGAGTAAAATAAAAAATAAAATTAATTTCTATTTAACCCCTTTTTAACTCTTAACAGTGTTGTTATTTGTTTCACTGTTGCTTAAAATGTAACCAAAAAAAAACCTGAAAAAAGACCATATTCATTTGAAATACTAATACAATTCCTTGCACAAAGAATGTCACTTTACTGTCAATACCAAATACTGTATATACCCAAATATAAACCAAAAATTTGATTTTGCCCTTAAAATATCATTATAAAAATAATCTCAGCCCTTTGACCTCATATTCACCAAAATAAACTGGATTATAGTAAATTACATGCTAATTTATACCATCAATAACACTTTAGAAAAAATGGAATTGAATCTGGGAACCCTGGATGATGTATAGTTCTAGGTAAAATGACAATATCTCATATATTCCTGTTTTTTTGATTTAAGGTCCTCCCACCCCACCCTCACCCCCTCTATTGTATGTCTTTCAGTTCTAACTAAAGTTTTAAGACTAAATGTCTGACAGACCTAGGCAATAAACTCAGAGTTGGAATACTATGAAGGTTTCCAACTAAGTACAAATGTCAAATTAAGGTAGATCCTTTATCTTGATACTATCGACCCCAAGGAAATTCCTGAAGTCGGCCCAGGCCCATTTTCTACTTAGATAGAATTCAAATTTGTTTTGTGCACTTTCATTGTTGTTTAATTCACTTGTCCTGTTGTAATAGTTAATAAAAGTTTACTCCGCCGGCTCTGTGCTGTGTGTAGCCAAATCATCTCCACAATGTAAATCACAGCTCTTTTATTGTCAATGAGACCAAAGTCCTTGTTTTGTTACAACAAGTTTACTAATAGTGATGAATGACCTATGAATTTTAAAGGAACCTGAGAAAAGTAGGTTGAATAAATTGCACACCCAATCTATGTCCACAACACACAATGGACACAATACTTTCTATAAATATTGAATAGTTATGAACTGCTTTGAATTTTGTAAATTGACTGAATGAATGAAGTAACCTTTGAGAGGATTGCTTTAAACCATACTCCTGCAAAGTAAAAAAATAAAAATGGGGGAGTGTGGAGCCATGGAGGTGAGTGCTTACACACTGGAGGAGCACCGGTCAGCGGGGGCATTGCAGCAGCGTAACTGTGATCCACAAGGCCCAGTTTGCATCCCGTAAGCCCTGTATCTCCTCTACCCCCTGAGACACCAGCAGCTGCAGGTCTTCGCTTCTATTTAGCAGGAACAGGAGCTTCCACCAGAAAAGCTGCCTTTACCAGGATGGCACCTTGGATAAGACTGCAGCTGCATGCTCTGCATCACAGGGAACTGTTGCCCATTCTAAATACATCTGAATACTACAGATCCAGATTTACCCATGCTAGCTAAATCCTTTATCTTTGGGGAAATACAGGCATCAGCCCCTACTGTTGTAGGCAATTCTATCTCTAACATCACTGCTCCACCATTCCCAGATCTGAGCTATGCCCACCAGTAGATTTCTAGAATGCTGGGTGACCAGAATTTACACCACAAAAAGGTGGATGAGATAAAAAACAGAGCCTGTTCTCACGGAACCTCCTAATACAGCCCTTGAGTTAGATAAAATACATAGAGTGGGCAATCCTAATTCCCTAACCCAAGATAAATCAGGTGATTTTTTGCCCTTCACAAACCTGAGTTGTTCATATTCTTGGATGCTGAACCAGTGTCTATTCCTGACTGGTTGGACATTTCTGAGGATGCGACAACACAAGACCAGTCAGGCTACCTACACCTAGAGTTAACCACAACAGATCCCGATGACACCGGCCTCCTGCAAATTTTGTGGACTCTGGTCAATAGACTGATCACTCCTATGGATGTGTAAACTTGGCTCTGGTCTGGTGGATGAAGTCACATTATGCCAAGCTTTTTCCTTAGTAACTTTAATCTTCTTTTTGTATTACCATCCATTTACTCCTGTGTTTTATTCATGTTTTGATATGTGTATACTTTAGTTGTTACTAGTTTATACCCTCAAAGGATCCCACATTCATTTTTATATTTATTATTTCTGGCTCTTTGAGCCTGTTTATTGTGCATATTTATGGTTATATAGGTTGAGTCTTGAAATTCGGTGTACCAAAGCACCAGTACCAATCCTATTTTTGTTTTAATAATGTCCCTCCACCCTGTGCCCTTTACTTCTTGTTTACCTATCTTGACTTTTCCCCCCACACAGGCCCACTAAAAAAAACTAACTAAAAAATGTTTGTTTCTCATTGAGCCAAACAAGCTGGTTTGTAGTATCTGTTGTACTTTGCATAACCTTACTAGGTTTATGTTAATACCTATGTTTTAATTCTTGGATTTATGTACAGTTATTTATACAGAACAGTGCTTTATTCCCTTCCTTTTGTTACAAGATGTAATTTCTTATTTTTGTAGTATTGTAAATGGCTGTTTTGGCTGTATATAAATAAAGAATTTAAAAAAATGAATAAATAGGTCAAGGGCCCGAGAAGAACAAAAAAAGGTATTGTCCACCTGTGCAAACAGTTAATTTAGTTTCTGAAACTGACCTAAAGACCGTGACAAATCCCATTGCCATCTATTTTCCACAGTGTTTACAGCAGAGAATATGCCCATCTCCTGACATTTCTTTTTGCAATTTATGACATAAATCACAATCCGGATATTCTACCTAATGTGACTCTGGGGTATCATGTGTATGATTCTTGTGGAGATGTGAAGAAAGTTACAAAAGATGTTCTACAAATCTTGTCTGGACATACAAAGGAAGCTCCAAATTATTCCTGTATGGAGCGGGATAACGTGGCTGGTTTCATTGGAGACCTCAGATCAGATACCACTCTCCAAATGGCTCAGCTGTTGAATCTGTTAAGGTAAGAGGGACCCCCAAAGTCACACTCGGGGTTACCGCTTTTTGCTTTTTTCCCCACCCGGCGTCTCACTCGGGATTACAGCTAGGGGGGTTAAGGTAGCCTGGGAGGCTCTTGAGCACTGCTGCGCATGCCTGAGCATCAGCAGAAGGGGTCTTTTCACTCAAAGAGAAAAATTTGCCGATCTCATGCATATGCAGTGAGATTGATATTTTTTTTTTTTTATCCTACGGCACCTGATCTAGCTCCTGGGTTGGGTGATGTAGGATAAGGAACCTGGGGGAGAAGACAAAGATGGCTCCGGGATGGATGCCAAGACGACGCAAGGCTAGATGCCAGACACCCACGGAGTGATCGGACTGCCCTGTGCGATTGAAGGTAAGTGTGTTTTTGTTTTTTAATTCTGAGTATAGTTCCTCTTTAACCTTGCCTTATAAATTGTGTGCAGAGGCAAGCAAAGTTTATGGGTAAGGAAAACCACGCTTATGTCCCATTTGTACAAGCAACACATCTGCGAGTGGGAGACGTGTTGGGACTAGTGTTGGTCGAATAGATCACTATTCGATTCGACCACTATTCGGTCGAATAATGCATATTTATTATTCGGGTGATCGAACGTCGAATTTAAACTCCATTAAAGTCAATAGGGGAAAAATTTGGGTTGTTTTTCTGGACTGTGTAGAGTAAATGTTTAATGTAAATACATTTAAAAAGACATGTCAAGACACACCAGCTCTGCACAACACTGTACAAGTAAAAAAAAAGAAATAAGGAAGTCTTTTTTCTGTTGCTGGCAAGGCCATTTTATGGGGCGGTCAATGGAACATGCCAGATTTTATACGGTCTTCGAGTAGAGGCAATGAGGGGCACAAGGGGGTTCCTCTGGTCCAAAAATTAGCCACCAGGTTTCACCACTCTGTTACAAGCCATACACAGGCTTCAGAGTACAGGCAGAGGTCTCTGAGGGGGGTC
>NC_092860.1:152417658-152451288 GCF_032062135.1 Pyxicephalus adspersus | reverse complement strand
GAGTGTGACACAGTCTACGTAAAGGACTTTTTTTTACATTGACAAAGCAAGCCAAGCAGCACAGAAAGATTGTGATGCTATTAGCAAATCTCTGTCAGGAGTGGTAAATGCAGGCATGCCCTGGCCTTATATCCGGGCGTCGAATCCAACAAAATTTGGGTCGGGTCGATCTGAATTCAAACGGCCATATTTGGGTCGAACATTAGGACAACCCGAATTCGAACAGCAACACTAGTTGGGACAGTGGTGGAAAGGGCCATTAGGCAGGACTTGACAACAATTTCTAGGCTACCACTTCCTCCTCATCCTGCCCTGGTTCTACAACCAAGCTCAATAACAAGTCTTCAAAAAATGTCTTGCCTTTACCTGGATTTTGGATGTGTACCTCTTGCTATCCAACCATTCAGGGGACAGGTTAAGGTGATAAGGCCCTGTACCTCGACTATAGACATATGGGTCCTCCACATTTTATAAGGAGTATGGCATGCTAAAGAAAGAGGGAATAGACCTACTGCATCCCTTTTACCAGCCAGTCAGTTCCTAAAGTCCAGAAGGCTGACAGGAGGGGCCACATGCTTGCTGACAACCCTTTCTGGGCCTGCTGGGGGAAAGCCTGTTATAAGGAAGCCGATTTCTAAACCTAGAGGTTAAAGGAAATGTGATTTATCGTTATTTGTAGTAAATGTTTCCAAGGGCCCCTCTGCCCCTTCAGTACTTTGAAAAATACCATGACTGGACTTTTAAAATAAGCCTAAAATGTTGCCTAAAAATGTAAAACAACATCAATTATTTCGTTTCACAGAGGCAATTTTATCCAATTTTTGATGACAAAATAATTTTAAATTCAGTTGTTTTCAAAGTTTTACACATTGTTTGTTCACAATCAACAAAATCAAAGTCACTCTTTATAGTTACACACACAATTTTGTGGCTTAAAATTGCCCTTTTCGCATAATTAAAAGGGAACATAAAAACATGATTTCAGACTGAACCCGTACTGTCCCAAATTCCTGCAATTAACTAGAAAACATTAGTCAGTTATTGTTTACTTTTTAACTGCTTAAATCAGGTTTTCTCACACTTTCACTTCCAAGCACCTCTGAAAAACACTGGAATTTTTTTTTTTTTTTTTTTTTAGAACTTTAGCAAATTCTGGTAACTTTGGATGGCATGAGGCAGTCTGAAGGCAATTTTAGGACCGGATTGCTGCTATTTGTACTGTCTCAGGAACAAGAGGATCAACCAGGTTACAAATTTAGGACTGGTTTATTTTAATACACATCAATTATATTTAATGTGATCCAGCATATGTAATGTTTAATTCCAATGGGTGGGCAGGTTACGGATCATTTTGTAGAATGGAGGACTATTCTGTCTCTGCAAGGATTCTGTCTGCCACAAGTATTTGTATTGTAGCTGAGGTGACTTCAGACCTTTCTGGCCATAGCCAAGGCATCTTGCAGGCCAGGGTAGTACATCAGAAATTTGCTCACAGCCAGATTTAGCAAATATACAAAGCAGGTAAAAAAAATTTTCCCAGCAGCACAGCCACAATATTTGTCTTAATTTAAACAACCACATTGTGGATTTAGTGGTAGCAGGGACAGAGCCAGTGCATGGTTTGTTTTTTGCATGGCAGAAAGCAACTTGCCAGCAGTGTGACTTCTTTTACCTAGACTGACTGGTAGGAGGATTGTATGTCAGCAGCTGGGCATACACATGCTGTATTAAGGAGTGGACTAGGTTTGCCATGCTGGGATCAGTGGAGAGATTGTACTCTTGTGAATTAGAAGAAGAATCCGAAGAGATGCCAACCCTGGGCCCTGGACCTCTACCTCATCAGCTTGTGTTCCCCATGATCCACACAAACTGCTTGACTTTATTGCCTACTGGTAGACATGAATACTGAGGTACTGAGGTACCACGGCTCTAGAGTAATGTATCGCATTCACTATATTCATCTTCCCGTTGTGAGATGTTGAATGAGTTCACAGGGAGTAAAGCTTGGGTTAGTGGAATCTGCCTATTACTAACTTATAAATAGAAAATCGGAATCACTTTGATGGGACATTTTAGGAACAAGTATTTACAACATATTTTTTTTTATAAAATGCCAACTCATCTTAATTTAAACAATTGCATATTAAAAATTACAATTTAAAAAAAATAAACACACTTCATATTTACTGATAACGATTGGTTGGTTCTCAATGGAAGGTTTTTCAATGTGATAGACAAACTATCCACTTCCAAATAACTATGACACCTATAGTTATTTTATTAATATTTCAAGTCAATGAATGTTTTACAAAAACAGTATACATTTTACAAATAAATAAACCACTCATTCTACTTGCATAACCAAACTTTTAATGAAGCATAGTCAAAGATCCCTCCTTCAGCACACAATTATATTGTGCAACAAGCGGCATCAGGGAAGAAAGCAAGCAAACTTGACACCAACTAGCATACAGTATATGGAACCTTTAAGAGTTACTTCCATCACACAAAGCTTTTATCATGTTTCACTTAAGCTGCGTACACCCGGCAAATTTTTCTCGCCCGATAATCGGTATCGGCCAATTATCGGGCGAAAATCTGCCGTGTGTACAGTCGGTCGTCGTCCATCGTCCGACGACCGTCCTGGCGGATCCATGGACGATGGACGACGACCGATCCTAATGAAAGGGAAGGGGAGAGCGCGCAGCAGGGTGCCGCTCCGTCGCTCTCCCCCTCCCCTCTCCATAGAGCATGAACGGTGCTGTATGTACAGCATCGTTCATGCATCGTGCAGTCTTTTCTCGTTGGAAAGGATCGTGAAAGATCCTTTCCAACGAGAAAAATTGCAGGTGTGTACGCAGCTTTACAAGGCCAACTGAATATTCCTTATCCTATTGGTAACCACTAACTTTAACTTCAGAAAGTGTAAAAATAAACAAAAGGAATAATTTCCCAATTCTTACAAGTATAGTTATTAGTATTTTTATTGAATATTCTAATTATATTCTGATTATCTAATCACACAATTTATGTAAAAATTTTGTATTTGTATTTGTAAATGTTTTACATTTTTTTTTATCCCTAACACCCCACATCATAAGTTACATGTATGAAGCTCTTGGTATTGGCAGCTCCTAAAAGTGTTTCTTTTGTGATAAACTTTAGTTTGATTGATAATAATAAATCCTTAAAGGTATAATTAGTGCTGGTGCCCTGCCATCTGCTATCCATGGTTTGGTAAATTCTGAATATAGACCCAACAGGGTTAGTGTGATCTGAGGAACTATTAGAGGTTGTTGGTCTTTTGGCATTGTTTATGTGCGTGTTTATCCTCCTAAGCCTATCTCTTCCTATAGGCTGCTCCAATTCACCCCCCACTCCTTAAATACAGCACTTGAGGATGGTAGTTTGGATTGCTGTGCTCCATCTTTTATAAAGGGCTGCAATGGGGAAGACAGGGGAAATTACACCATGGGAAGTGCCTATGACTGGCTGATATCCCACTGATGAGCTCAAAATCTGAGGCTCAGAACAAAACTCAGAATTGTAAAAAGGGAGATGTGGCCTTGGAACATGTTAGCACACAGACATTCCATCAGGAAGTTTGCAGCTAACAGGCTGACACTATTCTATGAAAATCTATTAAAGTATAAATAATTCTTTTTATTGGGTGTGCTTGTTTTTACATGCACTTTAATAGACTGACCCAATATTCTACTTGAGAAGTAATGATCAGGATGAAGGGGATAATTCTTTGATTGATTATTGTTTTTCTTTAGGATTGCAGATACTCAATATTCTTTCTCATTAGCAAAATCTTCATGATTAAAGTGAATATAGTTGGAAAAACTATTTTTGTTATTTAATCTTTTGTGTGAGTTCTGCTTTAACAGACTTCTGTTCTCTTTGTTTGTAGATCAGTTATGGAGCTAGAGATAGTTTACTAAGTGATAGAAAGATGTATCCCAATGTTTTCCGGACAGTTCCAGATAATGAGATGCAATATGTGGCCATAGTGAAGTTACTGGAAAAGTTGAAGTGGAACTGGGTTGGGATCATTTCATTTGATGATGAATATGGAGAACGGGAGACTCGAGAGCTGAGCAAACATTTAACTAATCATGGAATTTGTATTGAATTCAAGATTCTGGTGTCTGTAAAGAATTATAATAAAATTCCCCTAGAGCTGCAGACATCAACTACTGAAGTTGTAATTATCTGTGGCACTATTAGCAGAACTTATTATAAATTTTTATTCAGTACTGTCCCTTATCATGTAAATAAAACATTTATTCTCCCGGAATCTTGGTCACTGGAGGAAGAACATTTTTTTTTTGGCAATTGCAGTTTAGCATTCACATGTCCAAATTCACTTATACAAGGAATGTATGAATCTTTTAGAAGAAATAAATCTTCCAACTACCCAGATGACCCATTATTAGAAGATATTATTATAACTCAATATAAATGCTTATCAGGGAACCCAATGAAGAACTATCTCTTATCTGTAACAATACTAGTTCCTATTAAAAATTGTGGGCAAAAAAACATACCAATAAATATTTATTATCCTGATGATAGGACTCCTTACAGAGTGTTTACTGCAGTTAACATCCTGGCCCAGGCATTGCACAATATATACAAATATCTAAACACCAACGAGTCCAAATCTGAAATAAATGTACACAGAATAAAGCACAAGGTGTGTTGACTGGAATGTTGTAAAACTATGTTATTTATTAACAAAGAGTTTACTCTTTGTAAGTATTTTATTATAAAATCAGCAAGGTTTTAAACTAGATGTGTAGCTATAACCTTAACGTTAAATAATTTTATTTTAGGATTTATTCTCACAGCTTCATTATATTTTGGGGGACAATATAATATTCAGGGCCTTTTCAATTAACTAACTTTAAGTCAAAGACCTTAGACTTTAATGCAAATTATTCAAACTGTAACTTTGAAATTAAATTAAATTAAACATTGGCAGTTTCACTCAATCCTATTATTAGTGTCTTCAGAAAAAAAATGAAAAATGTAAAATGAAGCCTGCCTTTAATTATACAAACTTCCACAGTCATCCACATCTGTGCTTTTTCATGGTTGAGTATTTTTTTCATAGTAGGTTTCTCAGCAACAATACACACTGCACATGCTTAGCTGCATTAATACATTAGCCTAAACATCATGCAAAAGTTCAAAGCAGTTGAACAAGTTGGTTGGTGTTGGAGTTTTTTAGGAAAGCAATAGATTTGATGTGTTCACTGGGGTGGAACACAAATATTAAAAACCAACATATCAATGGTCAAATTTAAATCAGCAAAAACAAAATCGAAAACCTAACATCTCATTGTATTTCTATTGCAGCAGTGATGACCAGCTTAATAGTTCCAATGCTCAATTTAAAAAATCCGCTAGAGCACTTATCTGCTTTTCGTAGGGTCCAGGTGGGGGTACATATCATGTGATACAGTAAACCAGAAGGTTGTCTGCCACACAATCCAATTTGAAGATGGTTTCCCCTGCGCCCTTCCTGACCCCTCGTTGTAATCCTGAACTGATTTGTGAGGTAGATCTGCCATCTTCCAACAAGCTTTTTTTGGGTCCTCTTCATGCTACTTCCTCTCAATCTGCCATTCACATGTAGTATTGAATGTCAATTCATTTCTATAAGAGCTAAGGTCATACATTTTATTGTTGACTAGAGGTTGTTCCAGATTCTTATTTGTCTTGTCTTATGTTCTGCATATTTATTGCTGATTATGATATTTTTGTATTATTAGGTAACACGCTATATTAAATCAGTAAACTACAAGGATTCAAATAACAAGGAAATACATTTTAATGAAAAGGGTGTCCTGTCCAGCCCACTGAATATTGTAAACTGGATAACAAATGACAAATTTATCACACATTGGAGACATGTGGGACACTTTGATGAGTCTTTTCCAGAAAATCAGCAACTTACTCTCACCCCACTTCTGATAACATGGAAACATGATCGGGTGAGTTACAGTGATAAACACTAAATCAGGGATAAAAAGCAAATTAGTATGTAAAAAAGGATTCTAAATTTGCATATAAAATATAGTACAGTAAAGTAGAATATAAATATAACACACATATTTATTATGGTAGATGGCATACCTATTGCAAATTAAATCAGGTTCAAGTCATGCTGACAGTTCTAATCAGCTTTTAAACTTGCTTGAAGTGTAATAGGTCTTTAGACCCTCCCTACCCACCTTCGATTTGCTTGCTGTACTGTAGATTTAGGAAGAAGTGAAAAGATATATTTTCAAAGTTAGTAATAGGGATGAGCGAGCAAGTTTTTAAAACTCGATCTCGAGGCGAACTCGGCCGCTGTTGCTTACCGAAATTGTAAGTGAGAACAGCCGGTGTAAATTCGCCGATCGAGATTGAATTTGGATTAAAAAAAAAGGCAGACTGTGCTAATCAATGAATACAGCAACGGAAAGCTTTCCTCAGCCAATCAGAGAGCATTAGAGGTTTTGAATGGGGAGACTTGTCCTCATTTAACCTCTAGAGCTGGGGATCGCACACAGGATTCCCAGGGCTGCATGAATGAATGAATGAAAGTGGGCCTCTAAATACTAAAATGCCATGGTGCTTGCTATAGAACTTTGGTAAAAGTATTCTCCCTAATACTAGACCTTGTTGTTCTGGCTACTTTTCTTAAAGTAATACTACTCCATGACTATTTATCTTAACTTTCTTTAATGTTTTCTTTAAAGTATTCTTTATTAAATATTCTTCATAATACCTCATGGTAGGCCCCAACAGGTCGATGTTCTGCACAATGTTTTCCAGGATTCAGAAAAGCTCTAAGGGAAGGCTATCATATATGTTGTTATGATTGTGTTCACTGTTCAGAAGGAGAGATATCAAACCATACTGGTAAGTTTCATTTTCTTTCATACAACACAAACCCAGGAGGTGTAAGATCAGATTTCAATTGAAGTTTAGCCTATATTTAACACCAAAAACATAGTCATAGTAAATAATATCATAGTGTCATAGTAAAACTTACCATTTATTAAATATTGCAACTACATTCAATTTTTTAATTTTTTTCCTTTATTTTCACCTGGGGATCCTGCAAATTACACACTTTTACACACTGTTTTTTTATACTATGCTCATTCATCCAGTGTATCAGTGGAAAGAGCCATAGTTTCCCCCCAGGAAGGACTTCACGAAAAGCCTCCCCTTGTTCAGTTTCAATAAATGTAGGCTAATGGGACTGGTAATTTGCACAAATAAAACAACAGTTTATGATGCCAGTACATCTCACTGGAAATGACAAGGACTCATAATTTCTGGGAAGATTGGCAGGTATTTTTTGTATTTACTGAAAATGTTATAGGATGGATAAAGCTGAAAAACTCTGTAAAACTCTGATGCCTGAGAATATGAGATAAGGGGACAGGATGAGATAAGACCAACTGTGTGCTTTAATACTGAAAGATTAATTTGAGGGTTGCTCTATTTAAAGTGTGTTTATAAATCATAGAGACTTTACATCGTAGAGACCAGGCATTGGAGGCTAACGGATCCAGAGATTAGGTACCCTCTTCCTGAACCCATTGTTTTAAACGCTTGTGGTAGCACTAATTTGTCAATCAGATAAGAAAATAACCTTGTGGTACCAGACAAGGTCTGGAAAGGTTATGCCCCTCTAGGTTTTGGAATTCTCAGGACATTTTTTCTCAGTCTCGAAAAGTCAGTATCCCAAATAAATTTTAGGAAATCAAAAGTGAACCATCAGATAGGAGGCAATGTTTGTAACAAATACAAAAGCCTGGACATACCATTTATTTTCAGAACTTTGCAGCTGCCAAACCAATACAGTTTCCATTTTTGTACATCTTTATGAAAAAGAGGTGTGACAGCATCTATATGAGGAACTCATACAGTAGAAATCCCTATTGAAATCCTACTCTGCATCTGTTGATAAGGACAGCAAGAGAAAATGTCTGTAAGTCACATAATATAAAATAATTCAGCGTGAAAAGGTGAGGTATTGTGCCTCATGGCAAAGCCAAAAAACACTTTGGTCTGGATGTATTAGGATCTGAAGAGCTGGTGTTAACAGGCGAGACAGAACATTTGCAAAGAGTTTCAACTCACATTTCTATAGTGAGATGGGCCTGTAACTAGCACAGGAGGGAAGTTCTTTGGTTCCAAAATAATGTGAATGTGTGCCCAAATGCATCAGCTGATGGAACATGGGCCTGTGAAACCGCATTGTAGGCGGGTACAAAATATGAGCCTAAAATTAGAAGAAATATTTTGTAATCAAAGTAAGGCCATTAGAACCTCAACCCTCTGGTGGCAGAGCATGTGTGTGTTTAATTTGTTTTTGCCATACTGTTTACTGACATATTGTATATATAATTTTATTTTATAGTCTTATCATTCCAAGCTGCTCTGAGTCTGTTGCTTTTATCCTAATTGCATGAATTGTTATCCTTATATTAACATATTTTGATATTTGTGTAGGCAAGTTCAGCTTGCATTAAATTTGTTACTTTTTTACTGTTTATTAAAAAAGCAGACCACTACATTCTTTAAAAAGCGAGGATATCCATGACACTTTTACTGTTTTATGTTAATGTATGTGCCATGGGCTTTAAGTAGGGATGCGTGAGAATGTCTCTGACATTTTTGTAAAAATTTCCTCGAATTTCCGATGGGTCCGCAAAATTTCGCCAAACCAATTTTGCAGACCCATCAGAAGATCGAGGCAATCATTACAGGAGGAATACCGCGGCTGCAATGCAGCCATGGGAATCCTCCTGTGCACGATCCCTGGGCACTAGAATTTAAATAAGGGCAAGCCCTCATTTAACCTCAAGTGCTGTCAGCTCCACTCCCTGATTGCTCTTGCAGGTCTCAAAAAATTCGATCTCGACAGCCGAATTTACACAGACCGTTCTCGCTTACATGTTCGATAAGCGAGAATGGCCCAATTTGCCGCAAGATCGAAATTCAAAATTTCCCTCACTCATCCCTAGCTTTTAGACCCCTAAATTTTAGCCAACTTTTACATGATATAAAACATATGTTTAATGTTTTGTGTGTTCATTCTACAGACAGTGAAAATTGCCAGATGTGTCCTGAAAATGAATGGCCGAATGATGGAAAAAATTTTTGTGTTCCCAAGATTACTGAGTATTTGTCATATGAGAAGGATGTTCTTGCTATCATTTTTTCAGTGTCTTCAAGCCTATTTGCTGCCACATCTGTCTTTATCCTTGGATTATTTTTCTGGTTTCGGAGCACTCCCATAGTCAAAGCCAATAACCGGAACCTCAGCTTCATTCTGCTCTGCTCTCTCACTCTGAGTTTCCTTTCTGTGTTCCTGTTCCTTGGCCGTCCTGTGGATATCACTTGTATGCTGCAACAAATCTCCTTTGGAATTGTCTTCACTATCTCGGTGTCTTCTATCCTAGCCAAAACCATCATGGTCTCCATTGCTTTCAAAGCCACCAGACCTGGAAGGTCCTGTAGGAAATGGGTGGGAGTCAAACTTCCCAATACAGTCATGTTGTTCTGTTCATCCATTCAGGTTATAAATGGGATTCTTTGGTTGTCCATCTCCCCACCATTTCAGGAGTATGACATGTACTCCTATCCTGGGAAGATCATCATACA
The DNA here is from genome assembly GCF_032062135.1 of Pyxicephalus adspersus. Lineage (NCBI taxonomy): Eukaryota > Metazoa > Chordata > Amphibia > Anura > Pyxicephalidae > Pyxicephalus > Pyxicephalus adspersus. The sequence goes on along the minus strand of NC_092860.1, from coordinate 152,441,610 downwards.
ATGCAATGAAGGCTCAACATTGGCCTTTTATATCACATTGGGTTATATGGGGTTACTGGCAGCTGTGAGTTTTGTTCTGGCTTTCATGGTGAGGACATTACCGGACAGTTTTAATGAGGCCAAGTACATCACCTTCAGCATGCTGGTGTTCTGCAGTGTGTGGATTGCCATGATCCCGGCCTATCTGAGCACCAGAGGGAAATACATGGTGGCTGTGGAGATATTTGCCATACTGACCTCCAGTGCTGGGGTTTTATGCTGTATATTTATACCCAAAACTTACATTTTGCTTTTTAAACCTGAGCTAAACACACGAACAAACATGTTGGAAAAAAGGATGCCATAAAATCCATATCAACCCAATGTAGTCTAATATAGCCTACAAAATTTTTTTTTTTTTAGAAAATGTATAATATGCAGAAATCGTGAAAGGTTGTGAATGTTTAGCATAAATGTTTAGTATATATATTTTATGATGATGATAAATTAAATGTTTGCAAAAACTTGTCAACTCTTCAACTTGTGGTTTTGGTCTTTCAATTCACTTTTACTTATCAACACAATATTTATTAACACAACAAAAATAAACACACAGGGGTTGTTTTCATTTTCATTTAGCACAATGCATTTCACTCACAAAGTGTTCGCCGTATCATACCCCTTTCAATGATATCCAGATGGTTAACTAATCAGCTTAATACTTGGAAGCTGTATTCCTATTTTGTGTACTATCTCTCTTTTTCCGTCATACAGTATGACAATACTAAGACCTCTGGCTTGAATTTCACTGATGGAAAATATGCAGAGGTGTGAAGGTATGTGTACTTCTGGTACTCCTGTATATCTTGCAGAAAAAAAATGAACAAAAAATAAATGTAAAATTATCTATATTTGACTTTCCTTACCCAGTGCCTAATCTTCCAAGCATTCTAATGAACAATATCAGAACCGAGGTAGTAATAGTACCTGTATGCTGCCATTCATAGGCACAATAGTATAATGCAGTATCTGTTTTTTTTAAATTATTTTTCTAGTGATTACTGTGATGTAGCTGAGATCGGAAACTATCACCAAAACACAGAAAACACAGGTGCACAGGTTCAATAATAGAAACATTACCATTTGCAAATGGTGCCATTTACCAAGGGACATTATTTTGAAAATTACCCTCTGGACTGGGGAAGGCTGTCTTTTCCCATTGAGATTAGGTATTAACACAGTCAGCCTTATCCACTGACTCTGCAATTTTGCAATTACCTCCTACTTCAACATCTTTTTGATCTCATCCGAGACTGTTTTTTGATAGGCCTCTAGTATGTGGTAGGGTATACTACATGTTTTCTCCCTAGGGTTTGTAACAGTGCCATGCTCAAACACATTAGTAACTCAAGACAAGTTTGATAAAAGGTCTTTATTTCCATAGACAAAAGGAGATTGTGTCCAAAAAGGGAATTAGTAATTCATATTGTTTTTTGTGTTTCCAAGCAAAATATAATGGGAAAAATTCAAAGTAAGCAGAAGTGGCATTTTACCTCAAACTGGTACTGGTAAAATAGAAAAAAAATAATATATTATATTAAATATATAAGTATTCAAAAACAATTAAACCATTAGGCAATGATAACATAAAAGTAATAAAAACATAAACATAAAAGGTATAAAACAGTCAAAAAACAAAGATGGGGCTTCTTGCATATATATCTATCGTGAAGCCTTTTTGGCAAGACCGCTTGAGATTATATACCAGTGAGTAAAAGTCTCGGCCCCAATGCGTTTTGCATATTTGCTTCCTCGGGGGATACTTACGCCCTGATTCATCAATGAAATCCGCGCTCGCTGGTCGCACGTACTTTCGCGCTTCCAGCGAGCCGGTTTCCCGCGGTCCGAAGTCTAGTGCGCTCGTACACTCGCCTCCTCACTGCCAGCCGGATTCCTGCCTTGATAATAATGAGCAATAGGGGTGTGTGCCATTAGAAAGAATGATTTTTTAGGGGAACAGTGACTTTTAATGCAAGCTCGCCAGTGTAAAGCTGCCGGAGATGCGTGGCTCCAGCTGCAAGCTCATTCAGTTGCTGAATTGCGCGACGGCTTACGATTTCGGATCGCGAATACGAATGCGCAAGCGAGGGTCCGATTTTGCTTGATGAATTAGGGCCTTAGACTCACACTAGCTGTGTTATAATAAAAAAAACATAACATCAGTTTGAACATAGAATATATAATATAGAATGGTATCAATTATCATACAATTTTCATAGAAGAAGAAAAATCATATAGTAGATCTAATTTAGTATTAGGTATATAAGGATTTGTGGATGTCTTGACATAGAAAAAAATCAGTAAATAGGATTAACTGGAAATAAGAGAGGTAATTAGATTGGATAGTGTTAAATGTTAACTTTATTATTGGCACTTACTTGGTATTAATTGTATGAAACTCCTGCAGAAGAAGTAGGGGTCTTGATGATTTGAAATATGTTATGAAGGTTGCATGTGTCCCGTCCTATGGTGTCAGTTATACACTATATAAAAAAATCAAAAATACGATATATAAACTAATCTTAGATTTTACTTTATGTATTGTTATCCCCTGAGGGGATAATCCCCTTAAACCTGAGATAATTTCCAGAAAGTGCATGTTGGCAAAATTATTTTAATACAACAAAAAATATTTAATTAACTTACGGAGTAAAAGAAAATCACTGATGAGCACAAAACTACGCACCCATTAGGTGTATGTTATTGTGGATATGTTTAGTAATACATTATTCATTGATTAGTGGTATCAGCTCTATCACAACAAGGCTTATTTTAAATTTTTAGAAGGAATTTATTTTTTGTTTGTATATGAATGTCGTGTTTATGTATGTGTTTGTTAATTTATAATATATTACATGTCCATACAGACTTGAAAACTGCTTTTTAGTTTTAGTAAATGCCAAATATAGCATAAGATGTTTTTACTATTTTTCCAAGGTTTATGGTCTTTTGTGCACTTTTTTTTACATTTTCTATATTTTTTTCACCTGTCTCCACCTGCTCTGTACTACTGAATAAGAACTTTTAATTAAAAAACAGAGGTATTATCATATCAATTTCTGTAGAAGCTTATATAGTCTGACACAATGGCCCTGATTTATTAAACCTCTTCAAGGCTGGAGAAGATATACTTTTAAGTGAGATAATTCAGCAAACTCTTTGTTACATTTTCATTACTCTTTATGTACTTACTGGAAAGATTACCCAATTTACAGGAGTAAACATCTAAACAAGCTGCAAGTGCACATAGCATTTTCTCAAGTCCTCTGCATTGCCAAAGGATAAATAATTTAAAAGGAGGGAAATGGTTGCCTTAAGGCCACATTTCTAATAGAAATTTAATGTATCTTGAAAGAAATAAAGAAACACATTCTCCAAATGAGGCTTTTAGTTTTGCTTTAAAGAAAAAAATATTCTCAAGATTTTGATTAATAATTATAAAATCCAAAATAATCCATGGTTTTAAAAGAAAAAAATCTAAACAAAACACATCTCAATAAAAAAACTAAATACAAAACTAGTCATATAATGTTCGCAATATTGTTTAAAAGACCTCCACATAGAAGATGTATACAAACATATTAGATCCTTACAATATTAGGTCAGGCAAGTTAAATTTCACAGGATAAGTCACTGCTTCCTCAGAAAAGAAAAGATGGTAGAATAATTAAAGCATACATCATGTGCAAACACGAGCAGACATAAATTAGAGGAAGCACCAACAAAAGCAAAACATGAACTGATTTTTGGTATAATAGTTGTTAGGTCCATAAATATTTGGACTTTTTTCTAATTTTGGTTCTGTACATTACTACAATTAATTTTACATGAAACAACTTGGATGCAGTTGAACTGCAGACTTTCAGCTTTTTTCAGTGGGTTGAACAAAAAGATTGCATAAAAATGTGAGGAACTAAAGTCTTTAACACAATCACTTCATTTCAGAGGCTCAAAAGTAATTGGACAAAATAAAAAGCTAAAAATAAAATGTTCATTTCGAATACTTAGTTGAAAACCCTTTGCTGGCAATGACAGCCTGTAGTCTTGAACTCATGGACATCTCCAGATGCCGGGTTTCCTCCTTTTTAATGCTCTGCCAGGCCTTTACTGCAGCGGCTTTCAGTTCCTGTTTGTTTGTGGGCCTTTCTCTCCAAAGTTTAATCTTCAACAAGTGAAATGTATGCTCAATTGGGTTCTGATCAGGTGACTGACTTGGCCATTCAAGAATAATCCACTTCTTTGCTTTAATAAACTCCTGGGTTGCTTTGGCTGTATGTTTTGGGTCATTGTCCATCTCTATTATGAAACATCTCCCAATCAATGTCACTGCATTTAGCTGGATTTGAGCAGACAATTCATGTGGCATGCTTTGGATCATGAGCTGTTCCACGCCTTCTCCATACTTTTTTTCTTGCCATCATTCTGGTAAAGGTTGATCTTGGTTTCATCTGTCCAAAGAATGTTTTTTCCAAAACTGTGCTGGCTTTTTTAGATGTTCCTGAGCAAAGTCCAATCTAGCCTTTCAATTCTTGAGGCTTATGAGTGGCTTGCACCTTGAGGCACACCCTCTGTATTTACTTTTCTGCAATCTTTTTGTTCAACCCACTGAATTAAAGCTGAAAGTCTGCAGTTCAACTGCATCTGAGTTGTTTCATTTAAAATTAATTGGGGTAATGTACAGAACCAAACTTAGAAAAAAGTTGTCTCTGTCCAAATTTTTATGGACCTAAATGTATACCACACATGAAAATATTACTTTATTGCCATTTTTATATTTACAATTATTTTATTGAGTTTTTCACAATAAAGAAGATAACATTGTTTACTTAGTATCAATACCATTAACAAAACAAGGTAGCCATGTAAAAATTTGAATTTGAGTTACATAGATAAAAGCAATATATTATCCTAGCATGCAAAAACCTCCAATTGAGACATATATAGCGATATATTTGGCTGTGCCCTAAATAACATACCCATGCTGTTACTGCAGATTACAACAGCAAGGTTTGGGCTAACTGGCCTCTACTTGGCCGCTGAACCCGAATGACAGTGTCCCTAAAATAATATTAATGAAAGAAAAAAATAAGGGTAGGGTAGGGTAATGGAAAGAAGCACTCTGCCTTGCACCCCTAGCAAACTGAGCCTTAAATTCCCATAAGCTGTGAGTCAAATGTGCTTCTTTCATACATAGTTTCACCTCACCAACGTTGAGCCAAGGGGACTTCCAAGCCCTGGCAAGAATAGGTTTTTGCTGCATTAAAGATATGGAGAAAAAATCTGCATACCGTTCTCAGGTGGTCCCTAAGTTCAACTACAGTAGAGCCAGGGTAGGTGTAGGCTGCAATGATAAAACTAAAATTGCGTTAGCATATCGGAATCTCTGAGCTGTAGGGCATTCCCAACAAATATGGTACATGAATCCCACCTCTCCACATCCACCAAAACACAGAGAGGAGAAGGGGTATATGTGTGACAAATTGTAGAAGGTGGTGATCAAGGTAATGATTGGGAAGAAGATGTAGATCCTTTTTTTTTGGAGCTGATCATTACCAAATGGCTAAGGTCTTATTAGAATCCCCAGGAACCTGGGGGACCCTGCTTAGGACTACTGCTATAAAAAGTGATATGTTGTGTATTTTATACCCACAGATAGTAATAACTGCATGAGCTGCAGCGATTATCAATGTCTCATTAATAATCAGGATAGGTGTGTGCAAAAAATAGTGGATTTTATCTCCTATAAATAGGACTTCCTTGCTTCAGTATTTTCACCTGTGACCTTTTAAATTTTATTATAACTGGTTTGACATTGGGATTATTTATTTATACTCAATATACTCATATTGTGAAAGCTAATAATCGGCACCTAAGCTATGTTCCTCTGGTCCCCATCATGCTGAGCTTCCTTTGTGTCGTCTTGTTCCTTGGCCGCCCAGTAGATGTAACCTGCATTCTGGGTGTAACATCTTTTGGTGGCATCTTCTCAGTAGCTGTTTCTTCTCTACTTGCCAAAAGTGTCATAGTGGGCATTGTTTTTAAAGCCACCAGACCTGGGAGTGCCTGGAGGAAATGAATGAGAGCAAAATTACCTAAAAAATCCCAATTAGGTAATGTGTGTGAGTTCATCTGTTCAAAAAATCATCTGTATTACTCGTTTGTCTATTTCTCCACCCTTCCAGGATGAAGACCTTCACTCCAATAAATATGTATATTGCCTAAAAATGAAAATTTATAGCCAATCATGTGGATTGGTCTAACATTTTAGGAAATGACTGTTGGACTGGGATTTTTTCCTAGCTTAACCAAAAAGGTAAAATATCCAGAGTAGCAGTCCTCCTGAAAATGTGTCTTTTTGATGCCAGAGGTTTGCCTTCTTCTTAAATTGGACCTTCCTCCTAAATTTTGGATAGAAGAGGAGGGCCCACTTCATACTAATAGATAACCTCCCTAAATGTTTGAATAATGGGAGCCATCAAATGGTAAAGTTTGAGTGCTCTCAAAATTTAGAACCATGTAACAATTCTTGAATAATAACATACAGTTCTCTTTACAAGCTGTGCACAATTAATTTCTGCACTCTTTCTGCGACAGCTTGATCATTGTAGTCCTAGAACTACCCTTACTGTCCTTCCTTTTCTTTACTTGCTTCATTAAAGCGAGATGCAATAATAAGTTTGCAGAGCAGGGCTCCAGCACCACATGCCCAACCTTCTTCAATGGCAGAATTGTCTGCTGACTGACATCAGAAGCAGCAGGAGACTTCCCTTTGCTTTGTGCCATACATAGATTCAATGGATGAAAGTGCAGATAAATAATCTCAGGACATTAAAGGCATTCAATCAATCTTCATATACACAATTGGTTGACATAGCATAAAACATTAATTTATTCAAAACGTCATTAAAACTACATAGAACCATTAAATTGATCGTTACATTTGCATAATTAGTCTGTTTTATGTTGATGGGCATTAAACGATCAACACGTTTTACGGAAATGATGGGGTTTAAATCATTTTTATTAATAGAAGGATATGAAGGTAATATACTTTATTATAATATAATATTGCACCTTACTTCCGTTAATCTTAGTGATTTAATTTCTTAATTTAATTTTTTTTCCAATAGGCTGCTCTGTTTCTGAGGAAGCGGATTTTGCTCTGTGAAACGCGTTAAACGTATAATGCCTATTAACATAAATTAAAACGCAGATAAGTACTTTTGTTTAACTGCTGCAAGCTCTTTGCTTTTGCAATTTCCCACATGCAGCCCACATCTTGTATGTTTAAACTGAAGTTTTCATCAATATTATGAATAAGTAGTAAATGTACTTAAAGTAGTTGTACAATTTCACAGAAAACAGTCCTTGGGGGCTTTGCCCATTTTAGTTTGCTTTTCTTTTTTCAAATTTCTGCTATATTTTTATTCCATTGTATCAGTAAAAAATACAAGTGCTGTTCTTTATAAACCTCACACTGTCACACACATTACATGAGCCTGTAATCAGTGTCAGGATTCTGTGTGTTTTTCATCAATGAGATTCTTAGAAGAAGAGAAACAATGCAGTCAATTCTATCAGAGATTCTGGTATTTTGTCTTCAAGCCTATAAAAGAATATTTTGGCTGTTGGCTTTGTGCTGGACCCTTGCTACATATGGCATAGAGACCTCTGCTTACCAATGTGATATCACAATGAGGAATTATACATTCGAGTATACGTATTCTCAAGAAGGAGACATCATTATAGGAGGAATATTCACTGTACATTCTGCAGTGTCATTGTGGCATTGGAAGGGAAGCCCATTCAAAAATAGCATGTGTTCAGCGTAAGTCAGATATTAGATGGTTCATGAAATGCAGGGAAACTATTACTAATTACCTATGATCACCTATGCATTTAAACACATTAGTTGATGGTTTGTCATACTGATGCTTTGGCATCGACGCTTTCTAAGTCTCCTGCCCAAAACAAGTAGAGGGGTAAAGGGGTACAGAATACATTTGCAGATCTGTGCTTTGGTAAAGTGTTCCTTTTTACCCCAATACATTACTGTGCCGCTAGTAGTTAGTGTTTAGTGTTAGTGCTAGTAGTTAGTTAGTGTTAGTGTTAGTAGTTAATGCACAAAGTTGAAATCCAGGAAGACATAAAAGAAAAAAAGTCATCTAATGTACAAACTCATCATTACATGTATTTTAATATTTAATGTAAACAGTAAAAGTACCTGGATTTGGGATTGGAACTGGAATCTTCTGCTGCTGTGAAAGAAAGAAATATACTGATAGGAAAACAGTGGCATAAATATGGTCCATTCAGTCCGCTGATTCTCTTTTCTGCTGTGAAAAGCTCCTAACCTTTATGTGTTACTGAACTGCAGCAGAGAAAAATCAGGTCCCCTGCCCTGCCAGACAGAGCTGTGCTGTGTAGCAGAGCTAAGAATCTCCTGTTGGATGAAAAAAAAGTCTTTGCCAGGTAAACCAGCTCTTTAATATTTAATCTGTGCATGGAGTTTAACTTTAATTTCATAGAAATGTCATCACCATGAAATTGCTCTGTCATGCTGCTAATGACAGAGGTACCTTGGTGGTTAGTGGGGAGGTTTAGGGGACAAATAAGGATAAGAAGTACAGTTATTAATGTATTCTATGTCTACTTGGTATAAAAGACTCCATAGTCCTTCCAGCATATTGCTCTTTGCTTGGAAGCAGTGGTCTATATGCAGAGGGCTGACACCCACTCTGCTTCCTGCTAATAGGAGAACTATGGCTCTGACTTGGCAGGGGACATGGTGGACAAGTTACTGCTTCAACGCATACAGCCTTTTTATCAGCAAGATGGTGGCGATCGAGTCAAGAAGAAAAAATGGGCATGCAAGGTAAACTAGGGGAATAAAGAGCAAACAACAAAACCAATTATACTATCAGAACTTCCAGATTGTGACAAACTGTTCCTATAAAAAGGAGAAAACTTTTCCTATTCCTAGCTGGCTCCTAAAGTTAACAATCCACAAATACACAAATCCACAGATACAGGCCACCCTGTCTCCTCAGGGAAGGAGAAAAAAAGTCACTCTTTCTAATGTGAGGGGTCCAGGTGACCTCTAACAAAAAATGAAATGACCTACAGCAGTTCACCAGATGGATTATATAATATGGCTAGAGAAGAAAATCAATGTATGCTAGGAATAGATGGCAGAGCTCAGAGGACAGAGGGTAGGCAATTAAGGCACTTCCTCTTGTCCTCCAAAGGGGGTAGGGAGAATAGGGAAGAGGTGAGGAAGAAAAGTCAGGGGTGGGGTGGTATGAAATAAAAAGAGTGGTTGGACTGGGCTGGCCCAAGAAAGGAAGTATGTATAAAGGGGTGGGACTGATATTATTATTATTACACAGTATTTATATAGTGTCAAAATATTATGCAGCGCTGTACAAGTCCATAGTCATGTCACTAGCTGTCCCTCATGGAGGCTCACAATCTAACGTCCCAACCATAGCTGATATGTATCACAAGATCTTTTGTAAATCCCCCCAACAATATGCAACATGAGTAACAACCTACATGGGAGAGGTGAGTGGACATTTCATGGGTCTAGGCTGCCAAATGACTCCCCAAGAAACCTCACCTCAACCCAGTCATCTCTAAACACTTGACTAGGCCACCCTATCATATAACATCAATTTGCTAATAGATAGATAACATTATAAAAAAGTAAAAAAAAAAAGCTAATTTTTACAATAAGTAGAAAGTCAGAGAAATCGGTCTGTATAGGAAAGAGTCTTCCACATTATTGCTAGAAAATCGACTAATGATGTAAAAAAGATTGTTGTAATACCACTGGTGCAATAGAGTTCTATTCTACGTCTGATGGTAACGGGGCTGTTTGGAATGTAATCCACCAAATTTCTAACACCCCATTCAATGTGAATGGTCCTTGTGTTATCTTGGCATGGCAAGTGAACTGGTGTGTGGTAGCCCTCATGCTACCACAGCCCTGTCAGATACTGCTCCATTTCAGGTGTTTTTTAATGTCCTGTTTTTGCTGATTTTAAAGAACAAACAGTGTCAATTTACACACCATTTGTTGATGCACCAAGAATGTATTTAGCTGATTTCAATTTGAAAGTTCGGTTGGGTTTAATATTTGACAACTGAGCAGATTGGAATACTCATTTATACCTTTTGGATTATATATTCATGTAGGATTTTATATATTTTTGATGATATTGTAACCATGTATATTATAATGTGAAAATCTGGTTGGACGAGTTTCCCGAATGGACCAAGTAAGCCTAAAGACAAAAATGTTGCCTCTTAGCAGTCTTTAGATATGTGGGCTGGATTTTTTTCAGGTTTTCACGCCCTAATATTTTACAAGCAATGATGCTATTAACCCAGTTTTTTCACCTAGAGAGAAATTGCAAAATTACTTCACCAAATATATGCAGTTTGTTTTAATAAGTATAAGCATGTGGATACATTTGATCATAAGACATATACTCTAAAACACTGAACAATGTTTCTAGGAGATATGTTCTATGTTCATTTCCACTTCCCTGTTTCCACTCCCTTAATATTAATTATCTACAATCAGATGTCAAACAGTGTCCTGTTACATTGTATTTACTATCTCATTCATATGTAGGTCAAATATGTATATATATGTGTGTTTTTGTTGTGTGAATATCATCAGTTAAAATTTCTTATTAAAAAAAAAAAAAGATGTCAAAATGTATTTTTAGGTGTAATTTTAGAAAAAATTGAAAAATAAATCAACATTATTTTATGTACTTTTGCCTTTAGAAAACAAATTCAGTTTTAAGATAACATTGTGAAAGAAAAGTTACAAAACAAAAGTCATTTCAAAGTAACTCTCATCTCAAGAGGCCCACAGTGAAATTGTAAAATGGACTTAAAATGGCACCATATTTACAAGGAAAAGTTAGTGGTCTGACACCTGCACTCTAATCCTTCTCCTCTATCATTTGTAAAGGTGTAGGGTGGGTATGGGTTTAGCAAAGGCCTAAAAATTGGGGTAATATGGCCACCCTGCTGTTCCATGTTAATTCATTTTATTATTGGTTTGGGAGCTGTACGATTTCAAAAGGGCATAAATAAGAGAGGTTCATTACAGTCACACTAACTGTTTACGTTTTTTTTGAACTGGATTGCCTATTTATGTTCATGACCTTATATTTATAGACATGTATACTTGATGGATCACATCTGTGGAGAATCTGATGAACTTTAAAGTGCATTTCATATCCTTCCATAACTCTTCTACAATCAATCACTTACTGGTTTCATATTATCTTCAAAAACTTTTAGATTTATATACCTGCTCATAGACTGATTACAATAGCTGTTTTTGACAATTGTAGGAACGCATTTGTTCTCTAGACTCTAGGTTATTCTCTAGTTATTTTTGCTTTCAATAAAGGACTCACACAGTAAACCCATCTCAAACCATTGTCATGCAGATCTTGACATAATCATTTGTTATTGATTATTGATTTTCTGCTTCATTGGGAAAGCAACCCACTATAGATTTGTAATTTATTGTTTTTTGCTTCAAGATTTTAGGGGGCTGGCAGTTCCTAACTTTTATTTGCACCATGTGACTTCTCATCTAATGAGAATGTTAGATTGGTGTAGACATCCTTCATATAAATAGTTAGTCACTCTGGAACAAGCATTCAATGAGATCCCACCGAATAGTGTACCTTAGCTATTTGATTTTATTGATTTTAAACATCACCCCACTAAAAGACCCACGTGGGACATCGGTAAGAGAGTACACCTATGTGCCTTTATATCTCCAAGGAAATCACCACTATTTCCCATTCTAGGTAATCCTCTCTTCCCACTGGGTGAAGAGTTTGGATCTCATCTCCAAATTACCAATTTATTTTGGATTTTTGGAGAGTGCAGCAGATGTCCCATTTACTTAGATCCCTTTCACCAACTAGGGAATTTGCTTGCCCTATGAAAAATTTTGAGAGACTGTGTTCATGACTGGTGCAACACACTCCATCTATACTCTACTCCTTGCTTACTGCCAGACCACCTAACTATGTGCCCCCGTATGCCCCCGCTCTCAGGCTGCACTAAGTAACCTCAAGATGGTGCCGGCCAGAGGACAGAATCTGCCACATGAGTCAGCTGGAGGGAATAGAGAGGGCTCAACATCAGAAAGGGAGGGAGGAGGAATGCCTGCTCTCCAAATTTTACTGGGACAACCCAAACAGCACTTTCTGTCCCTGTGTCATCAGGGTCACAGCTCAGGATTCAGGATACATCTTTATCTTTCACTGCTTCTCCCCCTTAGTTCTCCCCAATAGTTAATTGGCAAGCCCTTGCACTGGATCTGTCTGGTCCCACATGGAAAATGCTATTGATCCAGCAATGTTTTCAAATTTTGCCTCTCTCCTACAAGCTGAACTGGCTAAAACTAGTGTGCTTATCACCACTGAGCTGTGAAAAGACCTGCAGGACCTTGGAACCAGGTCCAGCCACATTGAGTAAAAGATGGATAGTAGCATCTCCAGTGATATTCAGAACTCACCAGATCACCAACATCACAAACTTCTAGTGCCCCAGGGATTGCACATTCAGCTGCACTCATTGATGAGCTGTGACAGCAAAGTTCCCACGGTCACGTGACCATGGGAACTGAACTGCAGATTTTTTCAATTGAGAAGATGCCCAGCACAGGAGAACCTCCTGACATTGTAATATAAGTATCTCTTACAAATTATACATTTGTTACTGATACTATTGTATCATTTGTAAGAGATACTTATATTACAATGTCAGGAGGTTCTCCTGTGCTGGGCATCTTCTCAATTATTGGAGCTGTGGCTGCATTAATTGAGAAGAGTGTGCAATCCCCAGGGCACTAGAGGTTAATTACCCTCTGGTCCCCGGGGATCACAGAGGATTTCCAGGGCTGTATGATGCAACCCTGGAAATCCTTCTGTTTGGCAAGTGCTCGACCTCTCGGCGAATCAGAGGGCCATGCTCGCTTACATTTTTAGGAAGCGATAAAGGCCCGATTCGAAGCGAGATCGAACCTAATATTCTCACTCTCTCATCCCTATTCCTCACATTTTTATACAATCTTTTTGTTCATCCCACTGAATTAAAGCTGAAAGCCTGCAGTTCAATTGCATCTGAGTTGTTTCATTTAAAGTTATTTGTGGTAATGTACAGAACCAAAATTAGAAAAAAAGTTGTCTCTGTCCAAGTATTTATGGACCTGTCTGTTTTCTGTACGATGTACAACGCTGCGCAATATGTTTGTGCAATATAAATCCTATTTAATAATAATAACAATAATAATGATATTAAAAAAATTGGTTTCCAACCCTGGATCTACAAATGACAGGCTTAGACAAACTGAGCTCCTGCGGTGACTTTTCCACACTTTTCCTCTAGGACTGACCTCTTCTCAGAGGTCCTCCTCTGTGTAACCAGATCAGTTAACCTGCTTCATGGTCTGTATGGTTTTTGATAATGGTTTTATACTGTAATGTTCTTCTAAGGTTGTAGTTGAAAAGTATATTGGATCTGTTTTTCAGTCATTCATTGATTATTGAGAGCACTTAAGGAGATGTTTGCTCAGGTACTTCCTCTATATTGCATCTTAAAAGAAGAAAAACGAGGAAAAAGTTTTAGTTTTTTTTTACCAATTTATCAGCGAAGAATTGATCGTTTGTAAAAAACAACATTGGGCACTATATATAGGGTAGTCTCTAACTGGACAAAAAAAACAACTGTTCAATAATAAAAAGTAATAGTACAATCTTGCAAGGTAAGTATCATGACATCTTGGTTGAGCATTGTAAACATGAATTATAATAGGATACAGTTATCTCCAAGCTCACGCGTTTCGCCAATGCGGCTTCATCAAAGCATTGTAAGAGATGTACTAATGTATACAAAAAAGAGGAGGAAGAAATACATTCTTACTAAGCATTTTTGTTAAAGTGTTAATAACCTCTTAACACAGATTTCCAAATTTACATAATATGAAAATTCAGTATCAGTACTTATTTAGAAAAAATAATATAACATTGGGGTTTTATGGTATGGTATTGAAAGGCATGGCTACATATTTTGGATCTAGAAGATCTAGATTAATTAGTGCCTTCATAAAATAAATTTAAAAAAAAAAATACTTAGTGTCTTCTTTTGAGTCGTATTGAACTCGGGACAATGATAAATACAATTAGCTTTTTTCTAAAAAAAAAGAAAAAATGGGGGGGAATAATAATGAGTTTGAGAAAAAAAACATAGTATGGATAGGGGTGAGAAAACGCAGTTAGGAGGGTGGAGAGAAGGAGGGGAGGATAGATGGAAGAAGCCTTAATCTAGTCCAAATGAGAAGGTTAGGCATATATTAAATTAACAATTGTTATTGCCATTTCGGAAGATGAATTGCACATGCTCCAAGTTTGGGCATGTGCAGCATGGTCTTATTCAATATCAGATGTGGTGGTTGTGTCTGGTGTTGCTTTGGCCTCTGGTGAAATCTGATTATCATTATTTTCTACAAGACACTTTCAAGAATCACCTCATATTCATCATATTATGTTCAGCTGAAGAACAAGACTGGCTGTTGGATATGCACCCTATAGCCTATTGTCTTCCAGGACTATGTTGTATATTTTCATTTTACAGGACCACCAGAGGAACTTTCCCCCAAGATTTGCCATTGGGAAAAATCAGTTGAACAGATATGGAATTGCTAATTAGTTCTGAGTAACTGAAAGTTACATTTGTAGTATTTTGTAAATATAATGGTGATTATATATGTGTGTATTTTGCTGTTTTATAGCAAGTGAATCCTTTCAAATATTGAAATTTTGCCCCTTTGTATCATTGACATTCCATTATCATATTGGTGAGCCAAAGTGTAGAGTGTTGGGTTAATACAATTTTATTTATGATTAATAATGTTTCACCAACAATAATATGTATATCTTTCATGAGGTTGTTCTAAAACAATGTCACTCTTCCTTTAGCTGGCAAGCACTGGCCATTGTTTCAGTGCTGTGTAATTTAAAACATAGTTCCACACCGAATCTGGAGTCTCAATAGGAACTTACTGTATGCAACATGTTTTTTTAACATCCGCCAAGCCATTAATATTGGGGAGACTCCTTGACCAAATACAACTCACTTCCACAGCTATGTATTTAATCAAATTATTTTTTATTGTCTGTCTTAATATTTTTAAATATCATACTATTTAGATTTACTTGCAAGTCATCTCTCTTTCTACACGTTGGATTTAGACCATCAATATTTACATAAGATCCCATAAATGTATATGTGTGACATAATAACTAGGTACCCTGGGTTTAGTACTTGGGACAGCTAATGAGCACATGTTCATCCTTGTTTTATGTCTACTCTATTAGCATTCCTTTTTGTACAGTATTTGTTTAAATTGTGTGCGGTTCTGTTGTGAAGATTCTTGATAATTATATGTTACTTACTACCTTTTAAAGTAAAAAGTTGTAGGTATGCAAGAACTACAAAGTTATTTGGACAGTAAAATTATTGGACAGGTTACATTTTGTAAATCAATATGTAGAACAAAGAGAAGTAAGCCATACAGAGGCTGGCCACCATTGTATTCGCTAATGGGAAATGTTTTGGTATTTCTTTATTAAACTCCTTCTAAGAGTAATTCAACAAAATACAAAATTCTTTATAGAAAAGCAGGGTGAAAAATTTCAGTGAGGATAATGCCTATCAGTGAAATAATTCATTTCATGAATTTACTTTTTTCCATCTGTAATGTAAACTGACAAAAAAAATGACAAAAAAAAAACATTTCTATTTTTTACAGTGTTAATGAAAGAGAATATTTACATCTCTTGGCTTTTATATTTGCTATTAATGAGATAAACTACAATTCGGATTTTCTGCCCAACGTAACTCTGGGGTATAATATGTATGATTCTTGTGGTGATTTGAAGAAAACTACAAAAGATGTTTTACAAATCTTGTCTGGACATTCAAAGGAAGCTCCAAATTATTCCTGTATGGAGCGGGATAATGTGGTTGCTTTTATTGGAGACCTCAGATCAGATACCACTCTCCAAATGGCTCAACTGTTGAATCTGTATGGTTACACCCAGGTAAAAACCAAAATACCAAAAACCCACATACAAGCCTATCATCACCAAGTGCAGCTATTATTATCTATTTTCTGATAACTTCTTCATTTATGCTGTACCCATGTGCGTTTCCAACGCGTTTCGCCTGGGTTGGGCTTCTTCAGGGATACCTTTGTATACGATTATTGGTCTAAATGTGTAAATATTACATATACAGAGGTTACTTGTTTCTTTTTGTATTTCAATGTGTACTATTATGAACAAAGTATAGATTATTTGGACCTGTCCTAAGTCTAAATGCATATTTATAATTAACCACCTGGGCGTTTCACTGATGTCTAGATTTCTGTACCAAAAGCGGTACACATGAAATTTTTTATTGTTTTTTTAATTGTAGACCAGTAACTTACAGAAATATGTCCGAACAAGGGTCTAGTAGATATCATGAATATAAAAAAAAGTTTAAAACACACAATCATGTAAAAAAAAAAAAAAAATACTTTTAATAAAGATAAATAAAAAACACATAAACAAGAATACATAAAATAAATAAGAAATACTGAAAATGCAATAATTCGGTATACTGTATAGTAATATATTTTTTTAAACACCTCCCTAGTGTGGTAAATTTTAAAACAGTCCAATGTCACATACCACAACCACATAAATATATTTTGTAATATTTTGTATTATATTGGATACAGGACTTTGTATTGAATCCAATACAAAACATTTGAATTTCCCGCTACAACCACCGTCGATGGTCGCATGCACTGACATCATCAGGAATCGCCGAGGGACGCGTACGAGAACGCCGGGTGTTCTAATTCTTTCCAATCTTCCGTAATTCCATGCAAAAAGTGTAAAATTTTTTGCATGGAAATTTATTTTAGATTGTAGGCTATAATTCACCGAATTACTCAATAATCACTTATAATTCACCGAATTACCGCATAACTCACCGAAATATGTCCAAAATTTTATAAATTTACTAATAAAAATTTATTTTATAAAACATAAAAAAAAACTTTAAAAAAAAAAAATCTTTAAAAAAAGTTTAAAAAAAAATAGTGTATGTAATATACCTGTACAGTAGCTTATATAATATATATATAATACAATTATATATATATATTATAGAAGGATTTCTTTGTATTGGACTCAATACAGATTTTTTGTATTGAGTTCAATGCAAAGCGATTTGAATTTCCCGCCCCACCTCCCGCCTGCACCAACGCATGCAGCGACGTCACCGGGAAACCCCGGAGATCGTCACTGCACTCGCCGTAAATAAATGTTATTTACCACCATTCACTCCTTTGAATTTGGCGCCAGAGTTGCGGCGTGTAGTATGTAACTCCAGCGTACCCCTGCTGGTTTTTGCTGGCAGTGTATTTCTGACGCAGTCTGATGGCATTGTTATCAGGGGACGGAAACCTCTGGATGTGGCTCCCGGATTGGGTGCTTCAATGCACCTGACTGGCGTCAAAGCTGAGGATGACTTTTATAGAACATTTTGGGTGCTGAAAATGTCGGCTTATACGGGGGTATATACGGTAGTACCTTATCCCATTACTCGTGATGGTAGTTGAAAGGTCAATTCCTACAGATAATTTTCTGACTGACTTAATTAATCAATGTACACATTTTCCTTCCTATCCATGTGGAAATTGGAAGAATTAAAGTGGGTGTATATTTCAAAGTTTCTGATCTTGAATTATGATCTAGGTGGTGAATAAAATAGAATACATGGAATTGGATAAGTCACACACTTAATGAGTAGTTAGAGGTAAGCTTGTCTTTGTGGGGAATAGTGAAGGGATGTAGATGTAGAGATATTAGAAATCTTGTTAAAACAGAGTCCTGGAGTTGAATTTGCTCCTCATTAGTAATTACATTTGAGAGCAGCAAGGCATTCTGTTTCATGAAGTAGCATGGAGGGCAGTGGCAGCATATTCTGAATGGGAGAATAGGGTGCAAAGAAATAATGTAGCAAAAATGTAATTTGGTATTTAGTCATTGGGTAATTTTTTATTTTTTGTTGTCTGTTTTGAATGACTTCCCTTGTCTTTCTTTGTAGATCAGTTATGGAGCTAGAGATAGTTTACTAAGTGACAGAAAAATGTATCCCAATGTTTTCCGGACAGTTCCAGATAATGAAATGCAATATGTGGCCATAGTGAAGTTACTGGAAAGGTTGAAGTGGAACTGGGTTGGGATCATTTCATCTGACGATGAATACGGAGAACGGGAGAACCAACAACTCAGCCAACATTTAACTAATCATGGGATTTGTATTGAATTCAACATTCTGGTGTCTGTAAAGAATTATAATAAAATTCCCCTAGAGCTGCAGACATCAACTACTGAAGTTGTAGTTATCGGTGGCACTGCAAGTAGAACTTATATTAAATTTTTGGACAGTACTGTCCCTTATCATGTAAATAAAACATTTATTTTCTTGGATTCATGGTCACAGGATGGGAAACATGTTTCAGTTAGTAACTGCAGTTTTGTCTTTACTTCTCCCAATACATCTATACCGGGAATGGAGAAATATTTCCAAAGTATTAGGTTTCCGAGCAACACAGATGATCCAATAATGGAGGATATTATTATAACTCATTTTGCATGCTTTTCTGGTAACCAAATGAAGAACCGGTTTATATCGCTCACACTACTGTATCCTACTAAAGATTGTGGATTTACCAACATCGAAATGAATTGATTTCCTAATGATAAGACACCTTACAGAGTGTTTACTGCAGTCCATATCCTGGCTCTGGCATTGCATGATATATACTATTATCTAAAGATTAAGGATCCAGAACCTGAAATAAATGTACACCAGCTAAAATATAAGGTGAGTGTACTTAAATATATAAATACACAGTAAGCTCATTGTAAGTATTTTAGTTCAGAATCAGAAGATCACAAGATAAATATAGATAAGACATATAAAGAAGATAGTATAAGGAATTAGAAAAAAAAAAATTTCAGCAAGTTATTATTTTTATATGGTTGGAGTGGCAGGGGGAAGAGAGACATCATGTCTGATTTTGTCAATTTTATCTCTAAAGTAGATGGCAATGTCTTGGGCAGAAAGAGTAGTTGTGGTAGGAACAGGTGTGGGCTTTAGGAGGGAGTCAATTGTTGAGAAGAGGCTGTAAGGGTTGAAAGCATGAGAGGAAATGACAGCAGAGAAATAATTTTGCTTGGGGTTCAGTTTTAAAGAGTTGTAGTCTGGCTATGTAGTCCATGTAGTCGGCCCTGAGGCCAGATTTCCTCTACTTGTGCTCAGCTGCACGAATAGTCTTTTGTAGATGTTTGGTGTGATTGTTGTGCCAAAGTCAGGGGTTAGCAGGACAGGGGTAACAGGTGGCAGGGGCAATTTTATCCAGGGCAAAAAAAAAAATTGAGTCTTACAGATCCTCTCTTAATCGGCAGCCCTGTGCCATCTCTGCTTCCTGTTTTGCTTCCAGTTATAGGTCAATTGCTTCAGAAGCTTGATAGTTCACAATACCAAGGAACTGTCAAGGACTGCAATCCTAGAAAGAAATTCAAAACCACGTCAGTCTTATCTGACCAGGAAAACTTGTTGGGAAGCAGCAGAGTGTTGTTAACAAGCTCTTTTGTACTAAGACTGGTACCAGAGTACCCCTTGTTTCTACCTGATGGTAACCCTGCTGACATAACAAAAATTAAATTTTCAATATGAACTTTGAGAAGGAAAATCAACCCCAATTGGAGTTTCTCTAAACATCTCCATCAAATACCTGACCATATAGTTTTTTGGTTATCCTCAAACTCCTCCAGTTTTTTTTTAGGCAGAAATTCACTGGTATTCTTGTCTTCCAACTCATTTCTTGACCAGGGTAGTGCGGATGCCTTGCCCTGTAACATTCCCCTTCCCCACTTTTCAACCCCCCTTTTACCAATCTTTAACCTTTTCCATTACCTTTTCACAATCTGCTTGCCAACCACCCCCTCCCTTATTAATATTATATAAACGACATACTCCTTTTTGGACTTAAATTGGCTGGCAAGCAGCCGTTTATTTACAAACAATTAACATATATTTGCATAAATAACCATAAATTAAATAACTTAACATACATAACATTAGTTAACTTTAAATAACATAAATAACATAAAATAATCAAACATAACATTAATATTAACAAATGACACTGCACATAAATAAATATATATAACTATATATCTAACCATATAATAACAGTATAATAACTTCCAATATAACCTTTACTTCCCTTATTAACCCTTAACACCCTGATTAACTCTTTAAACTTTTAAACTTTTCCTTTTTACTAGGCTGCAGGTCCTGAAAGGTAAAGCCCGCCCAGTTGCAATATTTGCAACCCCCCATAATCACCGCTAAGGCCCCTAGGCCCACCTTGCCTTAGGGGCCCCCTCCAACATCTTAAAGGGGGACTCCACCACCAGGGATGCCCCCTCACCACCAACTTACCACGGGCACTTACCTTCCCCCCAACCCCAACCGCCACCGCGCCCAAGGATGACTCCTCACCCTTGAGCGCCCTTCCACACACGCAGGGCCCTCTGCACCCCATCCTGCAGGCCCAAGGACCACAAATCCGTTCCAATTGCGTTCAGGTGCACCCCATCTCTCCTCAGGAACCGACCTGTGTCCTCCTCCAATTCCCGGTGCCGTACCACCACTCCTCCATGCCTGGCCAAAAATCTCCCAACCTCCTGATTCACCTTAATCCTTCCCCTATTAACACCTGCCATAGATCTCGCCCCCCTCCACGAGGTCCTAGCTATAATATCCGACCATACTATCACCATCCCAGGAAACTCCACCTGCAACCGAAACAAATCAAGCCTAATATCCCTAATCAATTCCCTGATCCCTCGCTTACACAAATCGTTACCTCCTGCGTGGATCACCAGTACATTGGGCGGTTTGTCCAGCGATGCGAATTTCCTCACCTCCAGCACCACACGAATCCAAAGCATGCCAGAGATCCCAATCCACCGAACCGTGGCTTCAGACCTAGCCACCCCCAGTTGTCTGCCGTCCTTCCTGACCTCTGCTCTCTTGGCGCTCCACCACACATAAGAATGGCCAATGATCCACACCAGTCCAGGGGCCGCACCTGCAATTAAAATATATGCCATGCCAGCCATCTCAAATATTAAACATTTGCAAACCCCCGCTCCCCTTTCAGTATCCAATCTCCCCACCACATGTAAACAACCTGTTAAATCAAATGCGGTCGCACATACACTCTGAACCGTCTAGACTCCCACCTCCCGATTTTCTTAATCACCGAATTATCCAAACCCCTGCTTGCCGCCTCCGTGGCAGCCCCAATCCGAAATGAATGCGAGGAATACTCCTCAGCCTTGACACCCAACCTACCCAAACCTTGCCGGAAGACAGACACAAACTGAAAGCAGGACAAAAACGTCCCGTCTGCGTGCTTCAACAGCGGATCACTCCCCTCAGGCCTAACCGTCAACAGATCCGCCACCGCTCGCACCGGACAAACCTTCGAACCCTGTAAAGCAAAAAGATGCACGTAAAAGCCTTTACCCCCTTGATCCGTCTTGGACCGCTTAATCCTCAGACTTACCTTATCCGCAGTAATTACAACATCCTCCACAAAAATTCCACCGGGCCTATCCTTTGCCGGACTCACCAGTTCTCCAACTCTCATAGCCCCAAAAAATGCCGTTACAAAAGACTCCCTAAACAGAACAGCCTCATATTTTCCAAAACAAATGACCCCCAAACCCCCAACCAACCCTTGTAACAATTCAAAAGTCACAGGCCTCCTCCTATACTGTACTTGCTTACCCCTCCGGAACCCTTTCAGCGCTTGCCTAACAATAAAGGCCTTAGTAAAATCCTCCACCCCCCAAAAAGAAAAACCAAAATCCAACCCCGCCACAAATCTATTAACACATGCCACCGACACCCCCTCAGCAAATTTTTTGGCCAACAGCCACTAAACCCCTTGAAGTGGTTGCCAATCGCCACCCTTACCTGCCTCTGTTTCCCATGCCTTCCATTCCTCCCATACTTTGGAATACGTCCTCCAGGTTCCCTCACTCACCGATCTCTGAACTAAACCTTCGATAATCCCCTTGCAATATCCCAAAGATGACCCGCGCATTGATGACCAACTTCCTCTGCCTCTGGGGCTAACTCTCGAAACCGTTGCCACTGAAAACGAGACAAAGCATCGGCCACCGTGTTAGCCACCCCCGGAATATGCCTAGCAAATATAAATACATTATGCTCCATACACTTAAAAACTAAATGACGCAACAACCGCACCGCAGGCCCAGAAGATACTGAAAAACTGTTGATTGCCTGCACCACCCCCATGTTATCACAATAAAAACGCACTTTCTTATTCGCCAAATCCCTACCCCACAATTCTAACGAAACCACAATTGGAAATAGTTCTAACAAAATCAAATTCCTCACCAGCCCCTCGTTCACCCAAACCTCCGGCCAAGCGCCTGCACACCATTGTCCGCGAAAATACGCCCCAAACCCCCCCCCACCAGCCGCATCTGTAAATAACTCCAAGTCCACTGCGTCAACCGGTCCTTCTAGCCACAATGCCTTACCATTAAAAAATGTCAAAAACAAATCCCATGCCAACAAATCCTTCCTCACACCCTTATTCAATCTAACAAAGTGCCCCGGCGCCTTCACCCCTGCTGTAGCTGTCGCTAACCTCCTACAAAACACTCTGCCCATGCGTACCACTCTACAGGCAAAATTTAGCTTCCCAAGCAAAGACTGCACCTCTTGTAGCCTCATTTTTCTCCTGCCCATGGCCGCCTGCACTTCAGCCCGAAGCGCCGCCAATTTGTCTGCCGGCAACCTACTCTCCATTGCCACTGAATCTAACTCAATGCCCAAAAAGGTCAAGGCCGTCACTGGCCCCTCCGTTTTGTCATCCGCTGCAAAGTAGCTAACAACACTCTACACACCTGACTACCCGCCGGCCCAATCACTAAGAAATCGTCTAAATAGTGAATGACAGAGTCTATTTCCGACACAAAACGAACCACCCATTCCAAAAAGGTACTGAACTGTTCAAATAATGTGCAAGAAATAGAACAACCCATAGGGAGACACCTGTCAACATAATAATCCCCCCCATTTACAACCCAGCAACCTCAGGCAACCAGGGTGAACCGGTAGGAGCGGGACGGCGGACTCAATATCCTCCTTTGCCAACAAAGCTCCCGGCCCATACCTGCGCACCCACTTAATCGCCGCATCAAAAGATGTATAAGCTACTGCACAAGCCGCCGGATCAATGCCATCATTGACCGAACCCCCCCGAGGGTACGATAAATGATGTACCATCCTAAATTTACCTACCTCTTTTTTGGGGACCAATCCCAAGGGAAAAATTACCAATCCTTCCAGCGGTGGGCAAGGAAAGGGGCCACTCATCCTACCTCCTACCTAGACTCACCTCTTTATCCAATTTAGCTTTCACCACCTCGGGAAATCGCAGCGCAGAAGTCAAATTCCTGGGTTCCCTCGCCGTGCCCACCACCGCACTGGGAATCCAGAAGCCCTCCTTAAACCCCTCCTCCAAAACCTTGGCTGCTGTTTTATTGCTGTATTTATCTAAAAAGGGGAGCATCCTTCCTACCTTCACCGGCGTGGCCCCCTTTTCCAACACCATCCCTCTTATTTTCTCTCTCGTTTCCTCTTTTAAATGCACCCCCAATGGACCCTCAAAGCACACATAAACCTTCCCCCTGGCAG
>NC_092860.1:152407065-152417129 GCF_032062135.1 Pyxicephalus adspersus | reverse complement strand
CCCCACGTCCAGGGGTTCTGCGGCCACCTCCTCCGGGTCCCGCACCGCCTCCGGCACCTGGCCCGCATCTTCATCCTCTGATAAGGACACCTCTCCCTCGGACCGCTCTGCTTCCGGGATCGAAGCCGGTCCTACGTCACTTCCGGGCAACTCCGATGACGCGGCCAGGCTCCACCCCGCGTCACTTCTGGTTTCCTTCCGACCAGGAGGAGTATCGATGGACGCCATCTTCTTTCTTCTCCCAGCCGCCCAGGACTCCCGCTGATCCGGACGCCGTCTGCCTGCCACTGGACCATCAGGTGCGCAATCCTCCGGACCACCAGGTAACCGTCCTACAGTACGCGAGGCCCCGGCTTCCAGTGAGGCCCTCCACCGCCGTTCTGGCAACCCGGGCGAACAGGGGCTGCGCTCCCTGACAGTCGCAGCTCCCTTCCCGGACACCGCTCGCCTGGACCTCGCAGAACGCGAGGTCCCGGCTTCAGGTGCGGCCTCCCCTGACAAGGCCGCACCTGAACTTACACGGGGGCTGAGGCCCCTGGCGCCCGCAGACCCCTTGCTGACCAGTTTTAACTGGGACCTCACCCCGCTGGAGGTCCCAGCTCTCGGCGAGCCCTCCACAATGGAAGCCTCTTTGTCTGTTATCAGGGGGCTGCGCTCCCTGACAGCCGCAGCACCCCTGCCCACACTCCGTCTGAGAAGGGGATTCCTCCCTGTCCTGGAGCAGCTCTGGGCCAATCTGCGCCCGGCCCCCCTGTCAGGAGGGTCCCCGAAGGGGCTCCCAGCGTGGCGCTGAGTGCGGGTAAAGGGTTCAGGACTCAAGCGCACCGGAGGCCTACTCCTCCGTGGCCGTAACCCCTCTAACCTACCCTGTGAGGGACCCCCTGTCTCGCCCCCCACAGCCTTTGCGACCCTATCCTGCAGCCAAGCTTCACCATGTGAAGCCGCTGCCATCCTAAGCTGACTCATTAATGCGTCAAAAGACTCCATTAATCCTGCTGCATCAACCCCCCAATTTTCTTCTTGTAAAACTGTGACGACCTCCCACGCAGCTCCCTTATATCCCCATATTTTCTCCACCCCTTATTAATGTACCTCCTTTCATTTTCCTATTCCTCCCCCCCGCATCTTTCAAACTCCCCCCCATCATAACCTTCGTTGCCAACTCCTGCCCCCCCTTGCTCTTTTCCCCGGGCAGCCCCTTACACCCTTGTCATGCGGCCCTGCTCTTAATGCTGTGGGCCTCTCTATATGATCTAAGATCACATACTTTTGTATGAGCTACAGCTGGGACTTTAGGGGTTTCAGCTTGCAGTCAATGACTGGAAGCACGTGCTATACATTGTATGCATTTCGAGAGTGAGCATAAATTAAAGAGAGATCCATTTAATTGGTAAGCAACATAAAATTACCACTGTCCTGATGAATAAAGGTTTTAATGCAGTTTTAATTTTTATTTATATAATTTATATATTTCCAGAAAATGTTTTCTATGTTTTTTCTTATATTAATCTTTGTATTATTTAGGTAGCCCGCTATGTTCAAGCAGTACACTACAAGGATTTAAATAACAAGGAAATGTATTTCACAGAAAAGGGAGCCTGGCCCAGCCCACTGGACATTGTTATTTGGATAACACAAGTTGAGACAAATATCACATATTGGAGACATGTGGGCCACTTTGATGAGTCACAAAATCAGCAACTTACTCTCAACCCACATCTGATATCATGGAAACAGGGCCAGGTGATTTGCAGTCATAAGCACTAAATCAGACTTAATAGGCAAATTGCAATACAATTCTAAAACTCAGAACTGCTTAACCAGTGCGCATGTGCAAATGTAGGATATTCTTGCACTTCAGGTCAGGGTGCCAACCTAATTTATATGTTTAAACCCCCCGGTGGTATGGCGTGTGAGTGTGGCTGGGGTGAAATTTCATTACCAAAAACTAAACTCAGAGTTGACTTACCTGGTCCTCACGAGCCTACGGCACCCTCCAGCCATGCTGGCCTAGCATCAGTCAACCTAATGATGCCCGGCCAGCATCAGAGTCCCATTGGCGATGCCCGGCATCTGTGTCCCCTGGCCTCGCATCCCGGCGTCTGAACTTTGGAGATGCAAGGCTAGGGCATGCAGATGTTGGCCAGGTATGCCATGTGTGTGTGGGCAATGGGCGTGCGTTGGGGCAGGACCAGTGGGAAATTTGAAATTAAAAGTATTTTTAAATGTCAAATGTCTAAAATAATCATACCACCAGGGAGGTTAATGGTCCAAAAAATGATTTATAGACAAAAAGAAGAGTTTGTAGCATGCTCTGTGTCAA
The DNA here is from genome assembly GCF_032062135.1 of Pyxicephalus adspersus. Taxonomy (NCBI): domain Eukaryota; kingdom Metazoa; phylum Chordata; class Amphibia; order Anura; family Pyxicephalidae; genus Pyxicephalus; species Pyxicephalus adspersus. Next base: position 152,414,806 of record NC_092860.1, on the reverse strand, counting down.
AACTGAATATGTTTAATAAAGCACAAACACATAGAAAAGATTACTTGCTGTACCAGGATGCCATAGAATGACAAATGGGCTGTTTTTTATGGCTAATCAAAACTGACTTTTACTGCTCTCTGGCACTTAGTGGTTAAAATTATGTGCACATTTGCGACAACTTCTCTATTCAGTAATACACAATATTAATAAAATTTTTTGACTTTTCATGTAAAAATAGTGTTAGATGGACACAGGCTAATAATGCTGGCAAAGATTTAGCTATAAACTAGAAAATTATGCTGTCAACTAGAACTTGGCACTCAAAGTACAATCAATTAGGTTTCAGATTACCTGATTATATACTTTTCGATCTGTGGAGAATATGGGTTGTTTGTGTATTTCACTGGACAGAATACAAGGGGACATAGTAACATAGTAAGTGAGGTTGAAAAAAGACATTAGTCCATCAAGCTCAACCACTAGGAAAATAAACATATCCCAGATATAAAAGCTTATGGACATATTTAATACAGAGGAAGGCAAAAAAGCCCTGTTACATTTTGCTGGAACAGGGGAAAAAACAATTCTTTCCAGATTATATGAGACAATAGGATGATCCATTACCTTACCACCTACTTATATTTTTTGCTTCTAGAACAGCATTCACCTTTTTCATAAAGCAAACTATAGTACTCACTAAAACTTCCTGAGGGAGCCTATTCTACATTTTCACAGACCTTACAGTGAAGAATTCCCTTCTTATCCAGACCTTAATTTTTTTTCCTCCAGACGCAAAGAGCGTACTCTTGTTCTTTGTAACAATCTTTGTAACAATCCCTTAAACATCTTAAGGCAGAATATGAGAGAGAGTTAATCTCTTCTCGGAGCTGAGCTCCACCATTCCTTTCCTTATTAGTTTAGTTGCCTTTCTCTGCATGCTCTCCAATTCCACAATGTCCTTTTTGTGAGCTGGTGTTCCAAACTGAGCAAAGGTTTCCTCAGCCAATCAGAGAGCACTAGAGGTTTTGAATGGGGAGACTTGTCCCCGTTTAACCTCTAGTGCCGGGGATGGCACACTGAGCTGATCAATGTTTTTATCTTTCCTGTTTTTGCTTCCTGTTTACAACATACATTGAAATCATATTATGGTCACTGCTAACCAGATTCACTTTTATATGCACATTTGTTATAAGCATTGCGTTTTTCAAAAAAATTAGATCCAGCAGAATATTATTTCTAGTTGTGGCTTCTATAAACTGTACCATAAAATTATCTTGTATTCAAAAATGTCCGCCCTTTTGCTGTACCTGTACTGCCAATACTCCAGTCAATATCAGGGTAGTTAAAATCTCCCATGAATAAAACTTTGCCCACTTTTGCAGTCTTTTCTATCTGTGCTAATAGTTGGTTCTCTATTTCTTCCTTAACAGTGGGGGTTCTAGATTCCAGATTCCAATAATTATTGATGTTTTATGCATCCCCACATTCAAATCCACGCATATTGTCACATCACTGAGACTGCACAGGAGTTCAAGGTGGGTGACACAGACAAGGGCACAGATCTCCTGGTCCTGTAGAGATCTGTGACACCAGCTCTAAGTTTCGACCTCTTTGCCATGCCAGTAATGCTTAACATTAACAATAAACACACCATTATTCAATGATTTGTTGAAAGAGTTCTTCGGTATCCTGATCTCTATACATGAACACATGTACATTTTCATGTATAAAAATAGACTAAATATTTTAGCTTCCTCTCCACTTCTAAGTCTTTCATAGATCATCTTTGAAGCCACATTTCTTGAGTCCCTTACACCAATATACACTTACTAGGGAAGAGTGAGAATGCCTCTGACAGTCTCGCAAAAAATTCTTCGAACTTCCGATGGGTTCGCAAAATTTTGGTGTACAGATTTTGCGAATGCTTTTAAAGTCAATGGGCAAACTTTAAACTTTAACAACAAAGCCCCTATACATGTTAGAACCACCAAATTTGCTAGGTATGTGTAAGAGAACAAGGGACAAATACAAAAGTTCCAAAAGACCTTGTGGTTTTCCAGAAAATGGCAGGCAAAGTGACAGCAGGCAAATAGGTTTTTTATGTGATGGACAGCGTCCAGAAGGCAGCAAAAACATTAGGACATTGGGAAAGGGTGAACTCATGCTATATAATGTATGCACCCTTATTTATTGTAACCAGCGCTGCATATTATGTTAATGCTATATAAATCCTGTTTATTATTAATATTATAAAATAATAATAAAAATAATTGCTGGCTGGCATCATGACCTGGATGACGTGCTAAGAATGCCACCCATAAAGTTGTGGTTTTCCAGAAAATGACAGGCGAAGTGACAGCAAGCAAAAAGGATTTTTGCGTGATGGACAGCATCCAGAAGGCAGCATAAACATTGAATGCCACCCAGAAATGTGTAATACAGTTTTTGTGAATGGAGTACTGACAGGCGGCAGCAGCAGGAGGAGGCGGTGAGACCTGATATGGAGCATGGACTGCATTGGTGACTGGCATCTAAAGCTGGGTGTAATGCCTCGTCAATGCCACCTAGAAGTGTACAGTTTTAGTGAAGGGAGTACTGAGAGGCGGCAGCAGCAACAGCAAGAGAAGGAGGAGGCAGTGGGCCCTGAGAAGGAGCATGGACCGCATTGGTAACAGGTATCTAGAGCTGGGTGTAGTACACTGACAATGCCATCCACCCAGAAGTGTGAAATACAATTTTGATAAATGGAGTACTGACAGGGGGCGGCAGCAGCAGCAGGAGGAGGAGGAGGCGTTGGGCCCGGAGACAGAGCGGTAACTGGCACATTGGTAACTGGCATCTTAAACTTGGTGTAGTGCATTGACAATGCCACCCAGAAGTGTACAATTTTAGTAAATGGAGCACTGACAGGCAGCAGCAGCAACAGCAGGAGGAGGAGGCAGTTGGATCTTAGAAAGAGGCGGGGCCACATTGGTAACTGGTATCTAGAGCTGGGTGTAGTACAGCGTCAATGCCACCCAGAAGTGTACAATTTTAGTGAATGGAGTAATGACAGGCAGCAACAGCAGGAGGTGGAGGTGGAGGAGGCGGTGGGCCCGGAGACGAAGCAGGGACCGAATTGGTAACTGGCATCTAGAGCTGGGTGTAGTGCATCGTCAATGCCACCCAAAAGTGTACTGATGGCCCCTCAGAAGCAGCAGAAATGTAAAGTATTTTGCTGGCTGGCACAATGACAAGCATGACATTGGCGATGAATGCCAATCCTGGACGTTGTGATAACTAAAGGAAAAATTCAACTAAGGAAGGCTTAGCTGACAGAGTGTTGGTGATAGTCAGCCACAGACTCAGGACAGGAGCAGTGTGGGTTCACAGAGGCATCTTGGTTGGCCAATGTGTCCTTGTGTCAGTCAATCAGTGACATCTGTAGTAATGATATGATCGTTTTTAGTAACCCACATTTCGTTCATTTTTTGAAAAGGTGAGGCGATTGACATTATCTGGCCACAGTCATGATCGGATGTCCATGACCACTCCGTCAGATTTCAAGCCCGTTGACCCAAATATTATTGGCGTCACTACTGTCAGGACAGGCATCCTCCTCTTAACTGCTGTCGTCAACACCACCACCAAGAGCCAAAAAAGAGCCAATGTAATCATGCACCATGCACTTCATCCGTTCTCGATGGTTATGCCCCTGCACTTCACTTGCGTCCTGCTGCCTGCTGCCACTGTGGCCTGCTGCCTCACACAGCCGGTAGCATAGTATTCTGCTCAGGCAGGTCACCTTTTCCTTCTCTTGCGCCGGGTTGGGTAGAAACTGTGACATTTTGTTTTTGTAGCAGTGATCCAGAGGGGTGGCCAGCCTGTAATCATCCAGGTTTTGATGCTGTAAATAGGGAGGTCCCTCCGTAGGAATCGCAACATGTGGACACACATATGAAAGAGGGGTTCCCTGGGCTCATCCTCCTCCTGTCCCTCAGTAGGCGCCAAAACATCTTTCTCCTCATCACCCAACTCCTCCTCTTCAAGCTGCAGCAGTTCCCATTGCTCCATCGCCCACACAATGCCTGGGGCATGACAGCACAAATGCGGGTTGGACGGGCCCTTTCCAGCAGCTCCAACATGGTTTACCTCATCATCATCATCATCATCAATATCTTCCTCCTCCTCTTGAAAATCCTGATGCTGGCCAGTGTCCCTTCTTGCTCCTCCTGATGCTGGCTGTGCACTATGTAGTGTAATGTCACCCTCATCTCCCTTCCCCCATTTCTTCCCCTCTTCTCCCATTGCCAATTTCCATCAGGCCATCCAGGGAATTATCAAGCATAAAGATGATGGGTATGATATTGTTCCAGCCTGACCACTCCCGACGCACAACATTTGTGGCCTGCTCAAAGGTGGCCAGTACCTTGCACAGCGTCTCCATCTGCAGCCACTGGTCACTGGTAAAATAGGTTAGTTGTGTTACTGTACCAAGGGCCCCGCTGCCTCGATGCACCACGCTGACCAAGTAATGGTGGATATCTAGCTTTTGCTCACACAGACGCTGGAGCATGTGCAGGGTGGAGTTCCATCTAGTTACAGTGTCACAAATGTGTCTATGTCATGGCAGCCTCTGTTGGCGCTGCATCTTGCTAAGCTTTGAAAGGAGTTGGTGGCAAAAGGAATGAAGAAAGGGGGAAGAGGAGGAAGAGGGAGATGACTGGGGTGGCCCATGCTTTCCCACCATACCCCTCGGCGGGTGTACTAGGTGCTGCAATGCCTCCTGCAGACTACCACCCACTGAGCTATGCAAGGCCACCCAGTGAGCGGTGAGGACAGGTAGCATCCCACTTTGTGCTTGGTTCAGCTGTCAATGGTGATGTGGATTTGACTAGATACCAAGAATGCCAATACCCGGGAGAGGTTACCCATTACATATGCATGTAAACTTGGTAGAGCTGTACGGGAAAAGTAATGCCTGCTTAGTATATACCACCGCTGCTCGGCACAGGCCATCAGGTCATGGAATGGAGCAGAATCCACAATGCTGTACGGCAGTAGCTGCAAGGCCAAACGTTTGGCTAGACATGAATTGAACTCAAATACTCTTTTGTTGGTTGGGCCCATAGCCTGTTGCCTTGCGCAGAATTCTGGTAGAGTTGGCTGAAGGAACTGGGAGCTACTGGAACTGAAGGGTTCACTGGAGTACCCATCTTGCAGCGACAAACATCGTCTGACTCCACAAATCCTGCGGCCAGAAGCTGATACTTCATCGCTGCTAAACGTCTGGCTGGCACCAACCTCCTTAGATGTAGTAGCAATGACAGGTGGACGTGGAGAAGGAGTCAATGTAGGTGAAAGAAGAGAGGATGACGTGGTTGCACCTCCTTCAAGACAGTGCAAGTACTGCTCCTACTTTGGTTTGTGGTTCTTGTGCATGTGGGAAAGCAGGGATGTTGTACCCAAATGTGATCTGGCCTGTCCTCTGCAGATGTGCCTTTGGCAAAGGATTCAGATTGCTACGCACCCATCATCATCTTTCAGTGTGAAAAAGGACCACACTGGAGAGGTGAGTGCAACCACTCTGCTGCTCTTTCTCTTTGCCTGCCTCTGCGTCTGCTGGGTGCCCTGTGTCTGCTCCAGCTCCACCTCCCCCACGGTCACATCGTCTCTGACTGTTCTCCTGCTTGTGCACACTCCTCTGTATCTTCTTTGGGACTTACATGAGGCAGATTGGCGGCCCCTTCCATCCCCAGTCTTTTGCTGCTGCTGTTTCGTTTCCGCTACTTCTGTTTCAGAACTGCTGCTAGTCCTTACTTGCACCCGTGGTTCCCAGGTGATATCACGGTCATCATCATCCTCATTTTTATCCAAGCCAACATCTGAAAATGCAGCCACTGATCCAGAACCCTCACCCAGCAAGTGCTGACTACACTCTCCAAGGGTCTCACAGTCAGATCCTTAGGCTGTTCGTCAAACAACAATGGAAAGTCATCGGGAGGTACAGGCACAATAACCACACTATCTCCTGTCTTTGCTTCTGTCACAGCTGTGCTGGTTGCTGCTGCTGTTGCAGAAGAAGAGCCTGCTGCACTTGAAACCCCTGAGACCCAGTCCACAATACTCCCCACATGATGTAGCTGTATGATTGCATTCTGCCCTCCCAATACATCTACCAGCCAACTGGTGCTCCGCACACATCTCAGACCTGTTTGACCACTTGTGCTGCTCCCTCCAACACTTTGCTGCTGCTGCTGTCCTACAGTGGTGGACTCCTTGGTAGTATGCCCACTGCCAGATGCGGAAGGTCGCCCAACGCCACGCCTTTCCCTGAGTCTTCTTTGATAAATAGCCAGAGCTATCAAACACTGAAATACCTGTATTTTTTTTTATAGTAGAACAGAATTTTTTCTGTACCAAACTGTCTTTTTTAGTAAATAGCAAGAGGTATAAAACACTGAAATATCTGTATTTTTAATATAGTAGGACAGACATTTTTTTTTACAAACAGTCTTCTTGTTAAAAAGCAAAAGGTATCAAACACTGAAATATATGTAGGACAGAAATTTTTCGGTAACAAACTGGCTTTCTTGCTAAATAGCGAGAGGTATCAAAGACTGAAATATCTATATATATATATATATATATATGTATATTGTATATATATGTATATATATATGTATTTTTTTGAGAGTAGGACTAAGATTTTTCTGTAGTAAAAATGTTTTTTTTTGGTACATAAGAACAGGTAGCTTTAAAAACTGCCATATCTGTATATATACAGATATATAGAAGGCTCCTAACCTGTGCTTGTCACAATCCGCGTCTCTCCCTCCTTCTATCTTTCACACAGAACACAAGATAGAGTGACTAACCCCTCCCTCCTTCCCTGTATATATGCCTATGCTCAGATCTCTCCTGATTGGGCTACTGGGCCTTGCTGTGCATCCTGGAAGTAAATTATTCACCCCCAGCCACGATTCTTGACAGAAATAGTGGGCGCTACTGCCCCCAGCTTTTTTCCATAAGGCTGTTCTCCCCTCCATGTGCGGTAAGCGAGAAAGGCCAGATTCGCCGTGAGATTGAATTTACAAATCTCGCTCATCCCTAAAACTCATTTCTCACTCTGTTTATCTGTAAAAGGCCCAGGAAGAACCAAGTCCCGGCTATAATCAGTCCCACCTTGTGGGTGTTTTGTGGATGTTTTCCTTCCTTAACAATTTTTTATTTTGTAAGCTTTGAACACTCACTGTCCTGGCTCTAACAAGATTGGCACATTCATCCAGGTGAACACATGCTTGGATTGCTCTGGATCACATTGAATGTTTGTGTTTTGATATAATTTCATTGCCAACACTATGGGGATTCCCTGATTGTAGAAACACAATCAAATGTAAACAAGAAAATACATTTTATTTGTCAAATCTGTTCAATTCCTATCTAGATGGGACTTTCAAGGCAGTATAGAAAAAAACAAAAATATATAATAACCTTTTATTGATACATATGTTTTTTAACCACCTGGCCGGTAAACACAACCTTGGTTCGGGTTGATCGATTTTGCAAAAATCTATAAACCCGAACTTTTCTCACTGTCCGTAAATCCCCTCACTTACCTGGTCCCCGCTGCGATGATCCTTTCTGTCCAGCGTCGATCGGAAAAAAAAAATACTCACCTTCTCCCCGCAGCTCCTCCGGACACGTCCGTCCTCTTCTGTTTTCATCCGGCGAGTGCAGTGACGATCACCGGGGTTTCCTGGTGACATCGCTGCATGCG
>NC_092860.1:152278704-152405968 GCF_032062135.1 Pyxicephalus adspersus | reverse complement strand
TAAATCTGCTTCATCGGGGAATAGTTATGTACAAAAAGAGTACTACAATAAAATGCAGGAAACCCAAATGGACAAACAAATTGGGAGGATTGATGTAATGTATTCAAAACTAAAGCAAATATTACTGCACAAACAGCAAGATAATAGCTGTAAAAAAAAAACACATACACGCAATGGGGTATAGGTATATAATTCCTAATAAAGAGACCTACTGTATGTGTTGCACACCAAAACATATTGTCCATATCTGTCCATAAATTTTATATTTCATATATTAAGATATATAACAAAAAGACATATCAGTTGAATCCGAACTTTGGGAAAAAAACACAATCAAATGAATATCTTCTTCATCCTAATTATATAATTTAGATTGGGCTAATACTGGCAGATTTAACTGTCAGCTTTTAATTTTCTGTCATGATTCTGAGAGGAATAACCTAGCTTAAGACCCCTATCGAAATTTTGCAGATGTCCGAGTTGAACAAATGTCTCACTGCCTTCCCAAGGAATTTATGATTCTATGGTTAAACTACTACATGATTTTGAAGTCCCCTTTGGATGACAACCTACAGTATATAAAGGTTTAGTTAGCTTTTTTACTTCCACTGTTGTATTATAAATCTCTTTTGCAGAAAACTGAACATTGTTGGCCCCAACATCTTAAGCAATAGACTCTTTATGGTTTCAAAGAGGGGGCCAGCCATAATCTATTGGCCATAAATTACCCCCTATACTAGTAAAGAGGCTCGGAATTTTGTTGGCATTGACAGCTTTTACAGTAGATTCACCAGGATTTTTTCCCACCATTCTTTCTCTTACTTGGTTTCCAAAAGCCAATTGCCCCTTCCAATTTACATTCTAATGACCTTCTAATTTAATTTATGCTTAAGAATTGTTTTTCAAACCTGATGCGCCTGGGCACACAAACCCAAAACCAACTCCAGATATCCTTCAATCAAGCTTTATTCAATGTCATAAAGCACGACAAGGGTTAAGTCCAAATAAGCAAAGTACAAGAAGGTAAGGCAAATACAGGTCAAGTGTTATCCGGAGTCAGGGCAGGCAGCAGGCAGAATGGTCAGTAACAATCCGAGGTCAGGGCAGGCAGAGTTCAAGCAGAGTCAGTTTCAGACCAGGTCGCTATGGAGATGACAAAAGGAGATAAACCAACACAATGATGCACCCAAGCACACTGTGTTCACAGAGGCTTAAAGCGGGCAATGGTGTACAGGACAGGCTCTCCTTAAATGGCCAGAGTGACCAATGACCTTGCGCCACCTGGCGCCATCTGATAGGAGACTAACTGAATCCCCTGCCAAGTGCCACGCCCTCGGAGGGTACAAGGGGGACGCATGGTAGCACGCGCACCTCTTCCCACAGCATCCCTAGAACGTGCACTACTTCCATATTTGGCATATTTGGGCAAATCCCAATATTCGCGGCATCTCTTTGGTCGGAAAATAATTCAAATTTGTGGCCTTTGAAGATAATCCCCTTTTTTTTATATATCCTACATAGAGGTTTTAGGAATCTTCTATTTTTAAAATCACTTTGCAAAAACCTGAAGTCCTAAATATCTTGAATAATGTTCCTAATATTACCTCATCATAGGCCCCCAAAGGTCGATGTTCTGCAGAATGTCTTCCGGGATTCAGGAAAGCTCTAAGGGAAGGTTATCACATGTGTTGTTATGATTGTGTTCTGTGTCCAGAGGGAGAAATATCAAACCATTCGGGTAAGTATTGTTTTCCTAAATACATAAGTTACGATTTAAAGTTAAGTTTAAAGCATACCTAAACCCAAAATCAAAGATATCCCTTTCTTGTAAATGTTTTAATTTTTTTTTTATTTTTGCTTTTTCAAGGTGATCCTGCAAATACAAATAAATAAAATATTATAGCATAGGTCCTAAAAGGATTACTCTCTTACATACTATATAAAATACACAGAAACATCATCTCTATTTATTGTGCTTCATTTGCAGTGCAGGAAGATTATGGATAGTGGAAGGATGTTGTACATAATTTTTGGTGCACATTACAACACCCTGTCAAAGTACATAAAGTACACCCAGTATCAGACCTCATCTCTGATAAATATAGAAGGTGGACACTTGGGAGATGTTATACAGATTACAAAATGCCCTAATGGGTGGGTGTCAGCCTTGTTTAGTGGGTGTTCCTAGGAAGGCTGTATTTGCATGCAGAACACTCTAGGTAACACCAAGATGTAATGGTGAGCCTCTAGTTTAGAAAAGACTGAAATCCAGTAAATAAAAGGGACTGAAAAGGGACATCATCAAGCCATTTTCTGGGGGGAAAATGATTGGGGAGAGAATGTTAGAAATTAATGAACCATAAAATCAGACTTCAACATAGTAGCAGCTTCTACAAATTACAAAAGAGCATTGAAATCAGAATAGTTTGAATAGTTGCTTTAAAAACTACTAAAAGTGGGGTTCCTGTACATTTACTACAAGGTATGCAGTCTTGGTTTGCACATATTACAATACAATGTGATAATACCATAGCACTTCTGTTGCACAAATCCACCTTGTGAATTGTTTCTAAACACTTTTGAAAATTGGTAAAAAAAATATTGTTTATTATTTTGTGTCCTCATTCTACAGAAAGTGAAAACTGCCAGAAGTGTTCTAAAAATGAATGGCCTAATGATGCTAAAAATACTTGTGTGTCCAAGGTTGTTGAGTATTTGTCATATGAGAAGGATGTTCAGTGACACCACTGCTCACTTCTAGTTTTAGTTTGGATTACAAACACTTGAGCTGAGCAGCTCTCCAGAGATATAAAATCATTCTCCATGATTGCAGTGGTGGAGCCGCTCTGTTCATCAGAGGAAAACAACTACCAACTAACAAATGAAGACGAGATTTTATTGGGTGAAAGTTTCTGCAGGATTCCTCCGGGAAACAGAAATACCAATCACCACCTCGGGGAGAAATGTCATCAGGGAAATTCTTCTTTCTTTTATCTGTTCTTTCTCTCATTGAGTTTAGATTGCAAATAAAACAAAGAATCGACTCAAAAATGAAGGGTTTACTCTGTATAGTAAAGCACAAAGTCAATAAAACTCCTGGGATATGATTCTGTCCAGTTAAGAAGTGTATGTAATTGTGAATCATTTTCACCTGCTTTGAAGCAAATTAAATCAACAACAGATTGACAAGAGGGGCAACATAAAGCCAGTCCCAGGAAATAAATTGTCTTCCTGCAACCCCTTTCTCTTTGTCTTCCTGCAACCCCTTTCTCTTTCCTTATTCTTGCTGACTGATGTTTCACCAGTCTTGCATTCTGTTAGTGCCTATGTCACTGCTGGTAATGTTCAGTTGCATGAAGGTCATACTGTACCTGCAGCCTACTCAGGTTTTAAAGGTAGTCTAGAACATAATGGATAATACAATAATTTAAAATACCAAGAGAAGGGCCTTTACAAAAGCAGAATCTGGACAGAGGCACAGAAGTGTAACAATCTCTACAGAAGGAACACTATCAGAGCCCTGCAAAATATCCTCAATTTGTTAAGTGTGTACGTGTTTCTGACCAAACTGTCAGAAACAGACTCCATGAGGTAGCATATGGACCTGATGTCCTGTAGTATGACCCATGCACATAGCCCAGCATAAGGCAGGTATATTTTCATTTGTCAAAGAACACCACAATTGCCAAATTCACCATTGAAGTCCCACTCTATTCACAGATGAGGACAGGTTCACTTTGAATACACATGACGTGAAAAAGCTTGGAAATGATCCAGTATAATCAGTTTGGCATTGGGACAGTGATGGTCTGGGGGGAGGGGGACATATTCTTGGGGGAACTCATAGACCTCCATGTGCTAGCTAATGGTACTGACTACTGTATCAGGTACCAGGATAAAATCCTCAGACACAATGTCAAAACCTAAATGATGGTGCAAGACAATAGAAAGCTTTATGTGGCTGAAATGTGTTCTACATGTGATGTGTTCTAAATCCTGGTACCCCACTGGGATCCAATGGAAAAACTCAACAATAGTAACATTATGTATCTGCACATCGGACTCCACCAGTTAGCATCACAGGCTGTCAGGGAGCTCACTAATGCCCTGATCAAAGTCTACAGATATCTCCAAGGGCACAAGCCACTGACTTAGTGGCACAAGCCATCTGTTTGCTATTACAAACAGGTGGCTGAAACTGATCACCAATCAAAAACTGGTTTATTGTAATGAATGACATTGCTCCACACTGGTGGAAGAAAGTGAAGTCCATGTGGGACAATTCCATTTTTCACACTAAAAACGTTCCCTAATTAATTTAGTGGACAAAAAAGCACCAGGATGCCATGCCTGACAAATCTGACCATATGTCCAGCTTCTAGACCCAGTGATCCATGGGGTTGACAGTTAATTTTTGAAGCATTTTGTGACATGCCAGATAGAAGATTAGATAAGGCAGATTGTATCACTACCAATCTTCAAGCTGCAGCTGTGGTTGAAGGTAATTATCCATTAAGATAATGGATAGTTGGCCTTGCTCCGCCAAATGTTGCTGCTACTGAGACAAAAGGAGGGCTGAGGACTGATGCAATGGGGAACAGAGAGATACCTGCTGGTAATAAGAGGACTAGGTATGCACCTTACAGGTAAAGGTTTTCCTAAGGTTGGCTGCACAATGTTTTTTTTTTAATTACAGTTTTGCCTCCTCTTCAGAAGGCTTATACAATTCTCTACATTTTGTTTTGATTGTGAGGGTCTAGGAGTTGCTACCCAGTATTCACATTTCTAAATGATATGAACACCACTTTTGTCACTGCAAAACAAGCCAGCATTCAGGTTGTCATGTTTGCAATGTAGACTCTGAAATTACTTTCTCTGGCCCCATTGTGGGCCTTCATCATTCACATCCTTAATTAACCTCTAGTGCCTGGGGATCTTCTCAATGAATGCGGCTGTGGCCGCATTCATTGAGAACAGTGTGTGATCCCCAGCACTACAGGTTAAATCTCCAGTGCTTTGGGTATCGCAAAAAGGAGGATTCTGATGGAATCCTGTGAATCCTCATGTTATAATTTCCTCGATCTTCCAATGGTTTTGCGAAATCGGTTTGAGGAAATTTTCGCTCATCCCTAGTGCAGAGGTGATGTTGGAAGGAAAGCTTACTCTACAATCTCGTGTGTAGCGTAAGTCAGCTATGAAATGCAAAGCTCCATGAAATGAGGAGAAAAGAATACATTTAAATGAATATAAAATATGTATGATGTGTTTTCAGGCATTTCAACAGAATACTATATCAATTTATCATGCTGCCAGTGATTAGAGCTGACTTTGTGGCCAGTGGGGAGGTTTAGGGGCAAATACGGTTTAGAAGAAAAATTATAAACACACTTACTGATTTAAAAATTCCCAAGAGATATTTAGGGCACAGTTTTAGTTTATTCAGATTTCTACAATCTCTAATGATCATGGTCCCTGCATATTGGAAATCTTTAGATATGACTCACCTGGGGGTAAACTGAACAGATCATTTCTTCCACACATCAACCACAGAAAGGGCCCTTCCTTTTGGCATGTTGGCAAGGAAGATAGCAGCTTACCCAATTTCTGGCAAGATCAACAAAAACATTTTATAATGTTTGTTGCAAATATCAAAGAAATATGAGAAAATGCTTTGATTTGTATATGTATGTACGTGTAGTGGGCATAGAAGATGAGCAAAAAAAATAAATAAAGAATTGATTGTTTATCTTATGTTCATCTATTTCCTTTGCCACCACACCACACCATAAACCGGTTTAAATTTACTCAGTCTGCTTTCTGCTATATGCAAAATTGATCTGGACTGCTTTAGAGGCACCCAATCACTTCTGCAATGTAGACAATTTGCTTTCCCCTCCTGATACCGCTTCGGCAGCTTTGGTCATGTAGGTGATTATTCAGATGTCTTTCTTTTATTGGTAGTTTGCTCAGGATGCTGAACAGCCTAGGAACTTTGAAAGAACCTGAAAGTGCCCCATCTTGAGCGCTACCATGTTCATGCTCAGTATAGTGCTGGATGTTAAAGGAGAAATAGATTGGGTATACTGTGTCCTCAGTCTATTTAGACCACTGATGTGTCTGGTAAGATCTGTCACCACTGTATATAAGGTTTCTTATCAATCAGATGGCAGTTTTAAAGTTAAAAAAAAAAATAAAATAAAAAATGAAATTCAAACTTGTAAAAAAATACATACCAAAGTGTGAAGGATATGTGTGAACTGATGGAACAGAAGTAAAAACTTTTGTAAAAAAGGTTAGTTTTTAATACGCCAACATATAGATAAGTAAACTATACATAAGCTGGCCAATAGTGAACAAACTAAAGTGAAATGTTCTGTAATTTCCCTATAAAGCTCTGCTTGAGAGCATTTCTACTAAACACAATAAAATAAAAGTCCAGCCAGATGAATAGCAAAAGGAAAGGTAGGACCTGTCACTAAAAATGTTATAGTCAGGGATAATATTTTTTTAAAACTGTATTATAGACAGTAAGTTTTTCTATTTCCATCTCTTATTCACAGTGTTATCAAGAGAGAACATACTCATCTCCTGGCTTTTTTATTTGCTATTTATGACATAAATAACAATCCGGATATTCTGCCTAATGTTACTCTGGGATATCATGTGTATGATTCTTGTGGAGACTTGAGAAAAGTTACAAAAGATGTTCTACAAATCTTGTCTAGACATACGAGGACAGCTCCAAATTATTCCTGTATGGAGCGGGATAAGGTGGCTGGTTTTATTGGGGACCTCAGATCAGATACCACTCTCCAAAGGGCTCAGCTGTTGAATCTGTATGGCTTTACCCAAATAAGAACCTCATATACCAACCGTATGCAGCTATTATTATGTATAATGTAGGTTCAGTGGTATGTGTGTTTAAAGTGAAATAAAACAAACAGAAAGAGGTTTAAGGAGCTTTGTGGAAGGAATTTGAACTTCGAACAACAGCCATGGGCAACGTGAAGAGCAGGTGTAGGGTTTAAGAGGGGGTCAATTGTTGAGACGAGGTTGCGTGGGTTGAAAGCTTGAGAGGAAATGACTGCAGAAAAATGATTTTCCTTGGTGACAGTGAGCTCTGTGTTAATGCTTTGTAGCTTAGCTTTGTAGTCCACGAAGTCAGCACTGAGGGCAGATTTCCTCCACTTGCGCTTAGCTACACGAACAGTCTTTTGTAGCTGTTTGGAGTGATTGTTGTTCCAGAATCGCGGGGTGGCAAGGTTACAGAGTTTTGAAAGTACCAGGTCCAAAGTGTGTCCGGCTATGTGTGTGGGGCCATTGATGTTGTAAGTCCAAATTAGGAGGTAATAGAGAGCAGTTTGGCTGAGGAGGGAAGGTTGGGCTCATCCATTGCAACATTAATGTAACCAAGGATAAGGGTGGGCAGGTCATAGGAAAGAGTGTGTGAGAACCAGGATGCAAAGTTATCCAAAAATTGTGGTACTTGGCCAGGGGGGCGTTAGACAACAGCAACAATGAGGGGTAAGAAGCTAAAAAAGGCTGACAGAGTGGACTTCATAAGAGGTTAAAATGAGAGAGGGTGGGGGAGGAAGGACTCTGTATGTACAGTTAGGTGAGAGAAGCAGACCAACACTAACCCCTACTTTGTTGCCAGGTCTAGGGGTTTGTGTAAAGTGCAGGCCTCAATAGGAAGGAGCAGCAGAGGAGGCTGAGTCAGAGGAGGAAAGCCAAGTTTCAGTGAGAGCAAGAAAGTTCAGAAATTTGCAAAGGAAAAGGTTGTGTATTGAAGTTGATGTATTGCCCACAGATTGGGCATTTCATAGACTGCCAGAGAGAGGGGGTTAGAACTTATGGGTAGGGTGAATGGGGTGAAGTTAGGAGAAGGAAGTGTCTTGCTGAAAGTATATGGAAGGGGGAGGCTGTGTGGGGGACCAGGGTTGGGTGAGATGTCACAAGACAGTATCAGTAGAGAAAAAAGGTGCAGGAGCACAGACAGAGAAATAAGGAGCAGAGTGACAATGAGTTATCAGACTGTGGAGGACAGGGAGTAGTGCAAACAAAGATAGAGCACTTGGCAAAGTTATCTTTTTTATGTGAAACTTTCATTTATTCACAAATTCCACTTAGAAGAATCTATTGTGTTGTAAAGAAATACCATTGTTACAAATCCTTCCAATAAAATGTCTGAGGAACTGTACGTGTTCGTTATTGTATTTGTTACACATGAGATACTTTGCCTCTTCCTTGGTAATAAATCCAAACTCTTCTCCAGCCAAGGAGCCTGGATGGCTATTAAAAGGATGGGCATTGATCATACACAATATCTGTGATCATTTCACAATAATACATTTCTCACTTCCACTCATCTGTGCTCCTGATATTTGTAAAATATCGGTGTGTGCTGCACAGGATATGGAAACCAATTGAATGGCCCTCACCACTGATTGAAGACCCTGCCAATATGACCAGCAAGCATTCTGTAAAAGGTGAACAATCCACAATGACAGAGTGGGGATAATAAGTTTATTTCACATAACTTGTTTTCTGCACAAATGTTCCATGTTTGGGAATTTCAGAGACATTTTTAAACCATTTCACAAATCTTCACCATGTGGCAGAAAGTGTCTAAGTGGACTTGGCCATTGGTGTTTAAGGAGTGTAAATCCGTCCACTTGTGGAAGAAGATTCCTGACCCCCTCATTTGTGATAATGGACTCTGATGTAATAGACGGAGCTGAACATTTGTGGTAATGGACTGTGGACCTGACCAAGTCAGTGTCATCCCCACTGTCACTTACCAGACCATGAGCACTATCAGAGGGGCTTGGTGCTTCCATAATATTATTTATAAAGAATTCAACTTTGGGGTAAAAAGTTTCCTGTTATCTGTGCCCAGACACTGTGTTGGAATTGTCACTTTTAGAAGACAGGAAGAAGAAAATTATAAAAATAATTAAAATAAACATATTACATATACTGTCATCAGAATACAATATTTTTGATGAATCCAAACAGGAAGTAATGAGATTCTATTTAATGGGAACACAGGCATCAATGAATGTCTGACAAAAGCTCTAATGGTATTATTGCTCCATGTGTCCCCATTACAGGGATCTGTCCTGATTTCCTGTATCTGAGACTATCATCTATAGAGCAGGTATATCACAATGCTAAGAAAAGTTTTAGTGAAAATTTTCTGATAAAATATCATTACAGTGAAGGGACAGTGACTATGATTTACCAATAATGACACCTAATGACTCCCTGTCATCACACCATTCATTTTTTAAAACTCTTTCAATGATAGCTGAGCATTTATTTATTTTATTTACCTGTAAAATTCTCTCTTGTGGGAAAATTCAAAGATTTGAGACTGCTTAGTGCGGCCAATTTTTGGATGTGATGTCAGCAGGCCAATCAAAGTCAGCGCTGTCAGTCATGTGACACTGTCTAGTATTCCTTCCCCCTGATGTTATTTAGAAGGTTCCGTGGAGAGTTGATGGGGAAAGGTGTGTAACCAGGGCCAGATTTCTGGGAGCACTGTGTGTAGGTGTTTTTACTCTCCATAATATCTTAAAATGTAAAACAAATCACAATGACCTAGTAAGATCAGAGTTCCAGTATCAAATATGGCCACCCAGTAAGATTTACTTCCTGTCATGTGATCATTACATCACTTCCCCTAGCTGGCTTAGTTTCTCTTTCTGTCAGGAGCTGTCAGCTGAGCTGCACTGCACAGGCGAGGCCCTACAGAAATGTTGAGATGGGACAGAAGTGAGGAGGAGAATATGGTAGCAGCCAGGACCTCTCATCCTCCTCAGTACAGACTGCAGTCCTGGTAGGAGATTGTGTGAGCTTAAACAGGATGAATAACGTGGGGTATGGGCAGTGTGTAGAAAAACACATGGACATGTCATAGGAATCTGGGACTACAGCCTGGACTCATCTAAAAGCTTGATAGTCACTGTGTATGGTCAGGTAAACTCACCTTGTACCATCAGCAAACACTGTAAAGATCTGGGGTATTGGGTGCAGAATGTGGGGAAGGGAGTATTGGGTGCAGGATGGGGGGTTATTGGGTGCAGGATGTGGGAGGGGGGGTATTGGGTGCAGGATGTGGGGAGGGGGGTATTCGGTGCAGGAGCCTGTACAATTGCACAAAACTGAGGGTGAAGCCAGAGTTCAGCTTTAAAAAAGAAGAAACATTTTATGTATTGGATGAAATGTTTTTGTGGGCTCCTTTAGGAAATAGAAGCTGCATTTCCTGGAAGCCATGTGATGACTGAGACAGATTTAGAGAAAAGAATATGTGAAATGTTGTGGTGTATACCGTACACAAAGCTGGTGACAGCACTGCTCACTTCTAGTTTTAGTTGGGATTACAAACAATTGAGCTGAGCAGCTCTCCAGAGATATAAAATCATTCTCCATGATTGCAGTGGTGGAGCCGCTCTGTTCATGAGAAGAAAACAACAACCAGCTCACAAATGAAGACACAATTTTATTTGAAAAAAGTTTTTGCAGGATTCCTCCCGGCAACAGAAATACTGTTTTTTTTGTTTTTGTTTTTTTTTTTTTTTTTAATATAATTTTTATTTAAGGCAAGACAATAGAAAACAAATACAGTAAAAAAGAAAACGGTGCAAAAAAGACATACCATACAATCGAGTACAAAATACAAAAGAGAAGAAACAGCATGTATCAGGCCACACAAAGACCCTAACATAAATAATGTTACCGCAGATATGAAATACATCCCAAAATATTTTCTTTGCCCCTTAATTTTTTAATTTTTATAAAAGTGACCAAATATACATAGAAAGATTAGAAAAATAACCACATAACCAAGGGACAAAACCAAGTCCCGAAAACTAAGACATACCTTTGAACAATCGGTGGACTGTTCTCTCCCTCTTCGCCTTACAAAATACAACATAAAAGTAAAAGGATTTTTAGATTTTTCCCCTCTCAGGAAACATGCACCCTTATATCAAACAGATTTCTAATTAGTCGCTCTCAAAGCTCTCATGTCTTATCAAATAGTGTGGTGAAAGGTTTCTATAATATCATGCAGCTGAGATGGAGATAAGGAATGCTGTAAGTATTGCATCCACGTTGCAAAAACTTTACTGGGTGAGTGTGTAGTGTTTGGTGGCTTCAGTTTTGTCAGTAAACAAGGGTTTGCAAATAATTAGTACACTGCGTCAATGTGGGAGGTTGGGGTTCCATCCATTACTTTTTATATAGCTTTTTTAGCTGCCAGCAAACAAAGATGATCAAATTTGGATAAACCAGAAGCAACACTTGAGGAGGGTTCTCTGTGGAAAAAAGGCTAAATGAGGTGACAAAGAATGGGCATGTCCAGTAACCCGGGTAATATACCGAAAAACTGAGTTCCAAAAGACACTCATTGCCGGGCAATCCCATAACCAGTGCTCTAAAGGAGCCAGTGGACAAGCACACTTAGGGCAAGCCACTATCCTCTGAGCCACCACTCTAGAACGAAACTGCGAATTGAACACATAATGCGCTCTATGGATCATTTTAAATTGCAGTTCTCACCACACCTCACTAATAAAAGATTTCCTGACAATGGACCAGCTAGCCTCTAATAGTTCTAGCATATCAGAATATGGGCACCTTAAATAATCAGCCCATTTGCCCACGAAAGATAACTTTGGTTCTACCCCTGTAGAGGTTTCCAACAATAATGGGTGGATATATGATATCGAATGTTGAGATGTAGGCGGGTCCAGCATTCAACCTAAAGGAAGAGGAATAGGCAGTATGGTATAAGTGCCTCGCTGCAGGGAAAAAAAACGGACTTGACCTGTAAATAATACAGAAAGTGTTGGGAGGGGAGGGCAAACTTAGCCCTAAGGATATTTAATGATAATAAACATTTGGTGTCATCCAACAAATCCCTCAATTTCTCAATACCTCGCCTTGCCCATAATTTATAGGCGTTATATTGCAATCCCTGACAGAAACTAGGTGACAAATATAATGGTGTCATAGCGGTAAAGTTTTTGCCAGTAGCGACACAGCTTTTTAGTCTCTCACCATGCCAGCAAAGTGTCCCTCCGAAGCAAATTTGTATGCACATTGCGTGGTATACTAGCATATGGGGCATTAGGTAAACCAAGCAATGACCCAGGTTTCACCAGTAAAGATTCCAGCTTAACCACTGCATAAAAAGATGTGTGATGCCACCAGTCCTTCACATGCTATAAGTTGTATTTGCGTATGTCTGGGAAGCCCATACCAAGACTTTGTTTAGATTGAACCAATTTGATTCGAGCAATCCGAGGGGTCTTGCCTTGCCACAGGTAGGCTGTAAAGGCAGCGTTTAATTTCTGGATATCAGAATGTCTAAGCAAAAAGGGTAATGTTTGCATGGGGTATAATAAGCGCGCAAAGCTAATCATTTTAAGTAAGTGACACTATCCCATTAGAGATAAGACTTGTCTTGACGAGGGTAGCTCAGACTTTCTAGCCCATCCTTCAACACCACCATCAGAACCTCTACCTTCCCTCGACCCCCACCTGCTTACCAACCACTCCCCCACCAATAAATACCCAGACACCAATCTTGGATTCAAATTGGCTGGCAAGCAGCCGTTTTTTTTAACACCAATAAATAAATTAACCATTCAAGTAATTAACAAATATCCAAAAATAAATAAGTGACAAATAAATACATTTACACTTTCGATATGCAAACATACATTAACATAACATGACACTCCAATATTGTCATGAATATTACTTAACCGGGATTGTATAACGCAAAAATATTACATTAAATATAACACATTTAACCAACAACTTAATTCCTCCCTTTTTATTAATACCTAACCATAACAACAGTATCCATAATGTTATCAAACTCCATACTCCTAGTTATACACCCAAACAACCAGGCTGCACGTATCAAAAGGCAATCTACACCCAACAGGACTTTAATTCTTCCAACATCTCCACCTTGGCCCCTAGCCTCCCAGCACGGCCTCAGGAGCCATATTTATCTGTTCACCATAAAGGGGGAGACCCCACGGCAGAGGATCCCCCCTGCTAAATTCCACCACTTTACCAAAGCACTGATCTTTGCCTTCCAAGACCCCAACTGCCATAGCGCTCAGGTGGGAAACCTCACATCTGAGCGCTATCTCCACACTCGCTGAGCTTGTTGAATTCCATCCTGCCAGTTTGTCTTCCTCCGTTCCCGAGCGCAGAACTGCCCCACCGCCGTATTCACCATAACCTGAGCTGTGTTGAACCATTCAATTAAGCAGGGGCTTGTCCGCAAATTTCTCCTGGCCACCGTAACTGGCCCCGCTTGGAACATTACCCAAATCATAGCCCACCCTGGCATGAAGCCCTACCATGCAAAGGGACCACTCACCCGCCACAAATGTGCCAACGCATGATGTAGCACTACAATACCCCCATTCCTGGCCATTGAAATGGCCCCACCACCGTATACACCTCACCCCGGCAGTGTTGAACTATGCCCCCGAGCAGGGTGCCCGTCCAGCTGGTCCCGGCCACCGTATCCAACCAGACAGCAAGGCACCTGGGCACCCACTCCACCGTAATCTAAATACTTTGATCCAGTGTACTGCCCCCTTTGCCCCAGGTGAGCACGCTGTCTATTGGTCAGCTGGACCGCCATCCACCTATCGCTGTGCCCACCTCACAACCCGATGCAAGCCGAACCAACCACAGCTGAACGCCCCAACTTAAAATTTAAACAAATCATTGCCTCCCAGTCCAAAGGCAAATTTTGCCACCCATGCCCAGTAACCACCAGCTGCCCCTGCTAACTCACTCACCGTACCCCACCAACTTCAGAATAACCTGCCACCGAAATCCATACCTCATGAACAACATCCACACCTGGTCCACCTGGAACCCATCTCCGAACGTCACCCTACTCACAACATACTCCAAACTACGCTTGCCACCGCATGCCCCCCTCAAAGAAAAAGTGAAGACATTATTTTACCAACATCTCAAGACGAATAGACATAACACCTGAATCCTGGCCAGAGGCCAGGGCAAAACCAAACTGTATGTCCTCCCACTATGGTAAAACCAGTCACAGTACTGACGACAAAGGGGTAAGGAAGCATACCACCCCAATGAACAGCCACAAGGGTGCACCACAGAATACCATCCCAAAATACTGACATCAGGGAGTAATACTGTATACCGTATACCATCCAACAATATTGATACCAGGGAGTAATGAAGTATAGCATACCC
The DNA here is from genome assembly GCF_032062135.1 of Pyxicephalus adspersus. Taxonomy (NCBI): domain Eukaryota; kingdom Metazoa; phylum Chordata; class Amphibia; order Anura; family Pyxicephalidae; genus Pyxicephalus; species Pyxicephalus adspersus. The sequence continues at coordinate 152,391,697 of NC_092860.1, read as the reverse complement.
CCGGCACTGACACCGGAGAGAAATTGGGAATGCCATCCCACCATACTGACCCAGGGAGCAATATAGTATACCATCCCAAAGCACCAACACCCAGGAGAATTAGAGTAGAGCAACCCAGTACTTCCTTTGGAAGTAATACCGTATACCATCCCCAACAATGCCATTGGGGAGATATAGTGCAAACCAATCCCTACCATACTGACACCAGGGAGTAATAGCCTATATCCTCCCACCATACTGACACTCGAGAGAATTAGACCATACCACCCCCTTGTACAGACACCATCAAGTAAAATAGTATACCATACAACCTCTAATGATAGGGAGGACCCAACTCAGCCAACCCAAAGTACTAACACCAGGGAGTAATAGAATATACCCTCCAACACCACTGAGACCGGAAAGTAATAGAACATACCATCTAAAACCACTGACATAGGGACTAACGGACTATACCATCCCAACACAAGGGAGTACCCGAGCATAGCTGTCCACAAAACCAACCCCCAAGGAATAATTGAGTATACTATCCCGCCATACTGACACTACTGAGAGAAAATAGTGTATACCATCCAACAGCACTGACACCAGGGAGAAAAAGACTATACCCTCCTACAGTACTAACACCAGGGTGTAATAATAAATACCATCTCACAGCATTGACACCAGGGAGTAATGGAGTATACCATCCCACTGTACTGACACCTGGGAGAAATACTGTATACCCTCCCCCAGTACTAACACCAGGGTGTAATAATAAATACCATCAACAGCACTGACACCATGGAGTAATAGAGCATACCCTCCCCCAGTACTGACCCTGGGAGAAACAATGCATACCATCCCACAGTACTGACACCTGGGAGTGGTAGCAAATACCATCCACCCATACTGACACCTGGGGGAATTAATAAATACCATCCCACTGTACCGACACCTAGAAGAAATAGTGCATACCATCCAACAGTACTGACACTAGGCAGTAATAGAGTATACCATTCCATGGTACTGACATCAGGAATCAATAACAAATACCCTCCCACTGTGCTGACACCTAGGAGAAACACTGCATACCATCCCACAGTACTGACACCCAAGAGTAATAGCAAATACCATCCCACTGTACTGACACCAAGAAGTGATAACAAATATCGTCTCACCGTACTGACAGCTGGGGCAAATAGTGTATACCATCCTCCAACACTGACACCTGTGATAAATGGAGTATACCATCCCACAGTACTGAAACCAGGGAGTAATAGCAAATTCCATCCCGCCGCACTGACACCTAGGAGAAACAATGTATACCATCCCACAGCACTGACACAAGTAATAGTATATACCGTCCGCAGTACTGACACCTGGGAGAAACAGTATGTACCGTCCTCTGTACTGACACCAGGGAGAAATATAGTATACCTTTCACAGCACTGACACCAGGGAGTAATAGTATATACTGTCCTCAGTATTGACACCAGGGAATAATAGTATATATTGTTCTCAGCACTGACACCAGGGAGTAATAGTATATACCATCCTCAGTACTGACACTAGGGAGAAATAGTATATACTGTCCTCAGTGCTGACACCAGGGAGTAACAGTATGTACCGTCCTTCACACTGACACCAGGGAGTAACAGTATGTACTGTCCTCAGTACTGACATCAGGGAGAAATAAAGCATATCATCTCCCAGTACTGAGACCAAGGCCTTGTCTTGACCCCAATTTGCCTTCCAAGCGCTATTCCCCTTTATACCAGTTTTACCTCCTCCTCCACCACCTTATTTGAAAAAAGAAAAAACTACAGGCCCGTGCCACATTGATCACAATGTTACACTACTACAAGATATTACACTATTAAAACATGGAACTCAAGGGTGTTGGATTAAAATACACAGCACTGGACTGTGGGGGTATAATATAAAAAAATTGAAAAAATTGTACATTCTAACAAGCCAGGCAATAGAAAGCTTGAACGAAGTATAGGGGGCAGGTAGAACAGGGACACAATAATAAGGGTTACTGGATACCTATGGCATAATTAACTTGGAGCTCCAAATTTTCTGTGTCTTGATTGTAAAGTGATCTGTTATGTGGGGCTCTGCTGATTGTCCACATACAACACTGGATGTTGAGGCTGTAGTTTTCACTGTAGCGAGGGCTGGAATTTAGGTTGGGGGGCGGGAGAAGAAATCTGTAGGGAATTGGGGGAATGGAAATCACTGCAGGCAGGCTGGGTCACCCTGGACTGTTACTGACCTCTACTAGTCAGATATTTATTCCCGTGCTAGAAAAATGTTTCATGTTTCTTCTACTGCTCAGTGTGGTGGTCCCTGTGTTAGTACTAGTAGTGTCCCTCTAACCACTGCAGGCTTCATATGACCATTGCACTTTAGTCTGCATATGTTTTCATTTTCACAATATGTATTCTTGTAAGCAGGATTTCATGCAACATTTGGTGTAAGACATTTTGGTCACTGTTTCACCCCCCAAAAAAATTCAGATATCATCATGTGTGCAGTTATTGACAAACAATGTACACTTGGGAATGGGGATTTGATTCAATCTTTATTTCCATAAATAAAAATAATAAAGTACACCTTAGGAATTATCCAATAAAGAAATGCATTGTACCAGAGCTGTTATACCTATTGATTCTAATATAAATGTATTCAGTATTCGGTACAATCTGTCCGATTCCACAAACACAGCAGAAAATGATTGCACCAGAGCAGTTACTCTTGTTAATTCAACCAATAAAAAAGTGCAACAAAATGGTCATCCTGATTATTTTCACTCATGAAAAATAAAGTACACCAGGGTGCTCACAATTGTTCACTGGGAATGCAGGGACACACTTTGTTGCATTTGTATTTAAATCATATCTATGGCTTTACTTAGTAAACTGTGCTCCATCCTAAATGTGCCTTACTGGTTAATATAACATTGTCAACATATTTCAAGTTGTTTTGCGATCTATTGCTAGCAGCCAGAATTGCCCTTTATAAGGCATTGAAATCCCCAAATAACTATTCTGATATTTTTAAAAAATATATAGCTCCTCCCCCCATTCCCAAAGCTTAATTCTGTTGAATTGAGGAAAGGGGTACATTTTTAGAAAAAAAAAAGATAATATTACCAAAGAAAATGCTAGAAAATATCTAACGCATTAACCTGCAATACACAACATACATCTGTGGGAAAATGTGCAGCTGGCCTTAATGGCTCTGTGTCTACGATTATGTTACTCTGAAACAGTAAATCACAATTGGATAAAAAGATGCACAAAGATTCATGCTGTGCTTTTGGATAACATATACAGTCCTGGTGTTGTACAAATGTTTTTATAATATTAATATTCTTGTAGAAAATAATAAAGAATGCAACATTTTATATCATTTATTTCTCCAACATGTTTTTTCGTGTGTTTAGCTCAGGTTTAAATAGCAAAATGTACAATTTAGGAAAAAATATACAGAATAAAACCCCAGCACTGGAAGTCAGTATGGCGAATATCTCCACGGCCCCCATGTATTTCCCTCTGGTGCTCAGATAGGCCGGGATCATGGCAATCCACACACTGCAGAACACCAGCATGCTGAAGGTGATGTACTTGGCTTCATTAAAACTGTCCGGTAATGTCCTCACCATGAAAGCCAGAACAAAACTCACAGCTGCCAGAAACCCCATATAACCCAATGTGATATAAAAGGACAATGTTGAGCCTTCATTGCATTGTATGATGATCTTCCCAGGATAGGAGTGCATGTCATACTCCTGAAATGGTGGAGAGATGGACAACCAAAGAAACCCATTTATAGCCTGAATGGATGACCAGAACAACATGACTGGATTGGGAAGTTTGACTCCCACCCATTTCCTACAGGAGCTTCCAGGTCTGGTGGCTTTGAAAGCAATGGAGACCATGATGGTTTTAGCTAGGATAGAAGACACAGAGATAGTGAAGACAATTCCAAAGGAGATTTGTTGGAGCATACAAGTGATATCCACAGGACGGCCAAGGAACAGGAACACAGAAAGGAAACTCAGAGTGAGAGAGCAGAGCAGAATGAAGCTGAGGTTCCGGTTATTGGCTTTGACCATGGGTGTGCTCCGAAACCAGAAAAATATTCCAAGGATAAAGACAGATGTGGAAGCAAATAGGACAGAAGACACTGAAAAAATTATAACAAGAACATCCTTCTCATATGACAAGTACTCAGTAATCTTGGAAACACAAATATTTTTTGCATCATTTGGCCATTCATTTTCAGGACATGTCTGGCAGTTTTCACTGTCTGTAGAATGCGGACACAAAAAAAACAAACTTAACATTTTATTTTTTTATAGTAGAGGCAATTGGTGAAATTGTACAAATAACACAGTAATGACTTTTAATGTAATCAGTGAAAGGGCAATAGGACACTTCAATTTCAACTTCCCAATGTCATAAGAATTGAAGTTAAACAGATTCCACAAAAGTGTTTTTACTGCAGCATGCCATTTATATGTGAAGGGTGATATGTGTGCATTTTAATGGGGGAAGAACTGTGCTCCATTTCCACCATGCCTTCAACATCATCCTATGCATAAACTATTTTCAATTCCTTGAAAACACTTTTGTAATTAAATATTTAACAGTGACCATTTTGTTGGATACTACCAAAAGAATTTGCTCTGACTCATTACAATCCCAGTGTAATATGGTATTTAGAAGTAACTATTCTATTGCCCATGGGAAACCAGAAATATCTTCTGGCCCTTACCAGCTGTGCCAGTCCCCATCCTATTTTGTGCCGCTGTAAATCTGCCAGATAAGGAGACAGCTAGGTCAAAAGGAAAAGTTGGTCCTACCATCCCCTCAGCAGGCCCTCTTTTTTGATGATCATCAAGTAGAACCATTTAGCAATGGGATCTTGTCACAACCACTTTGTCACTGTAGTGTTAAAAAAATATCCTACAAACCTATGAATCCTTTTACCACACTAACAGCACCACAATAGAGACCTGTGTTTATGAGGCACAATCTTTGAAAATACTTTCTGCAAAAAAGAACAATTGGAAGAATGGAGATTATTTTACCAATATGATTGATTGAAAATGTAATCATGTTAACTGGTTGTATGTTTTTAATGTTTGTTACATTTGTATTGTGGTTTTAATTATTTTCTATTTGGAGAATGGCATTTAGTTTATTAGTGCATTTAATACACTTGTATTTTCTGAGATATCCTACTGCTGCCTGTCACAGCCTTACTAATTGGTGTGAATGTCTTGCAATTGTTTATAGTTATCTGCAGAATTACCATATAAAAATAAATTGTCTAAAAAAGAAAATGAATATAGGCACCACATCCAACAACTGGCAGCTACAGCTCTTTCTTTGTTGGGTTTAGGTAGCATTTAATATTGAATAAATAAAAAGAACAGAAGGGTTTTTGGCAAATAAAAGTATTGCATTCAATGAAAGTTCTTATATACAACAATACAAAGCATATTTATCCAGTAAACCACAATAAATGCTTGTGGTTTACAGAAAAACCTTTAGCCCCTAGGGGTCACTATACAGGTCAGTGTTCTCCCCAGCCCCTTTTAGCTGGGCGCACAACCCGGCACTTTTCAGTAACCACCCGGCTGTTTTTATGTGACTACAGATGACTTGTGTCACAATACAGGGGATGCCACCCGCCTACAATTTCTTCCCACCCGGTTCCAAAAAATTCCTGGGTTGAGCACTGCAGGTATCATCTAGCATGCTGCGCACATATACAACCATGAGTGTTTAAACTTGCAGAGAAGAATATTTATGTTCATGTAGACTGTTGTACCCGATGCGTTTCGCTCTATTAGGCTTCCTTGGGGGTATTGGTGCATCAACAAAATGTTACACATGCAGTTAATGTACATAAATTCATAAACATACATAAAGATATTTATTAGATAAATAAAAGTGAGCTAAAATACAGGTGATACCGTATATACTCAAGCATAAGTCGATCCAAGTATAAGTCGGGGTACCTATTATTTTTACCTTGGAAAACAGGGAAAATTGATTGACTCGAGTATAGTGTCCTGGCCTAGCACTTCAAAAGCCAGAGAGATAACCTCTGAGCCACCATGCACACTGCAACCCATGGCCTGTGCAAACATAGCCTAACTTTTCTGCCTGGCATTAGGTAAATCACTTGCTGACTATTTGTCTGTATTAGACTGTCTGTTACTTTACACACAGTGCCCCTCTCTTTGTATGATTGTCTTTATAATGTTTTAACACTTCTTTTTTCATTTTTTATTATGCTTTTCACAATAAATTCTATAAGCAGACCCTCTCCTGAAGGATTATACAGTACTCTGACACCATCCTCCATTGTACCTGCTGGGATGATCGCACTCTACACTGCCCTCTCTGCACACACTAAAGACGCGCTGAAACTCCAACCACTCCCTTCTCTGTTCCAGCCTTCCTACAGGGCAGTACAGGGCGGGGCCGGTATTGATGTTCTGCCCTGCAGCGGCATCATGCTGTCGTGGATCTGGGGCTGTAGTCATGCTGTTGCGGGTTCTGGGGTGAAGTCACGCTGTTGCGGGTCCCAGGCTGAAGTCACACTGTTTAACTTACATGGTCTTGCTATGCAGCTTAGTCCTGCTAACATGAAGAAATCAAATCAAGAGGGGTTCTAGATTTTTTGGGAGGTTTTTGGTTGTTGGTAGTGTCACCAGTTATTTGCTGTGGAGCAAGCAATTATGGGTCCCAAAAAGTAGTTGTAGACCTATAGATAGTAGGTAATAGTAAATCCCAGTTAAAGGTATATATGATTCCAATTTGACTGAAGATTCTAGAGTGGATAAAGCATACCTGTGGAGATAAGTGCTCCTGTCCCTGCAAGTCGGGTGAGAGAGGGGGTGCCCTCCTCACATGCTAAGGACAGAACAAAGAGTGTGTGAACCTCTGGAAATGATCCTAAGAAATGGGGAGATATGTGTTGTATGAAAGCAGATCAGAGCATTTTGTCAGTGTGTGTGTGTGTGTGTGTGTGTGTGTGTGTGTGTGTATATATATATATATATATATATATCAAAAATTAAGTTGTATATATGAACAAAGTGACTAATATTTCCAATAAATAAAAATACATTATAGTACAAAAATACAGAAAGAAAAAAAAGATGTTGGTAAAAAAAAATGATTTGTGAATAAAAGATACATTTTTTATGTACATAAATCATAATACATAATAACACAATTTTTACAATCAGTCATATATAGATCAGACATAATGTGTATATATGATAAGATCTTGAAAAGTTAGGTTAAACAATACAAACAATAATATACTGCTATAATTTCTTTTTTAAGGAAATAAGGTTGTACACACAATTACATTATTTTAAAGAAATGGTTTAAAACTAAAAACATCATTTAGACCAGGAAAATGATAAGCTTTTAGCGAGAAAATCCACTTGGTTTTTAAATGTAACAGTTTTTTTATCATAGTCGCCCCCCCCTGGGGTTGGGTGGTATTTGTTCGAGAGCTGCAAATGTGATGCAATGAATATCAAATTTGTGTTCTGTGCCCACATGATAACTGATTGGGTCACCATTTTTCCGTCCTTGATTGAATATAGATGTTCATATGTGCTTTTTTGAAATGGTCTTTTAGTTTTCCCTACATGATTCCTGAGGATTAACAATTGACATGATATTTGACTTTGTGTACTGAACCATTGGGTAATGATAGTGCCTGATTTTCGTGAATACATTCACATTGATTACATGAACCACACTTATATGTTCCTTGAGGTTTTGATTGATCTGTGATTAAAGATTGGGAAATGTAGTGGCTAGATACTAAGGAATCTTGTAAAGAGTTCGATTTCCTGTATGTGATACAAGGTTTGTCCCTAGCTATGATATTTATGTTGGGGTCAGTGGTGAGGATGTTTCAATGTCCCCTGATAATTTTTGTGTATTATAATTGGGAGAATAGGTAATCGAGTTTTGACTTGTGTGGAAGATGTTTTCAAGACAAGGTAATTTCTATTCAAATGAAGAACTTTTTGGTAGGTTCTTTCTAGAAGTTTCTTGCTGTATCCCCTGGCTATAGGCTTTTCTGTAAGTGCTTTTGCCTCAGGTTTGAAATCTGCACCTGAGGAGTCTAGGCATCTGGCTATATGGTATCCTGTTAATAAGCAACCTCGGATGGGCATTTTGAGCATGAAAAATAGTGATGCCTGCTGTTTCTTTCCCATATAATGATGTAGTAAATTGTGAGCTATGGGATATGTTGACATAAATGTCAAGAGAGGGGATTTGATGGGAATGGGATGTATGTTATGGGTGAATTTCTAGTTGTAGTCATTATTGTGAAGTGATTCTAGCATATTGTTTAGTAGTTCCAAAGGACCAGTCCATATAATGAGGATGTCGTCAATGAAACGACACCATAGGAATATAAACTGGAGTAGAATTCTGGTTTAGAAAAAAGATGTTTTTCCCGGTGTTCAAGATAAAAAATTTGCATAGGATGGGGCACACCTCGTCCCCATCGCAACTCCTTTTGATTGTAGATAGGTACAGTTGTTGAATGTAAAATGCTTCGGTTGAGAATGTAATTCAAAATTGTGAGGATAAAGTCATTGTATGTAAGTAGAGATGGGTCATTGGTGTTAAGGAAGCATGGTATAGTTTGTAAACCCCTGGAGTGGGGTATACAGCTGTAGAGGGCCTCCATGGTTACAGTTACCAGTGATGTGTTTGGGGGAACTGTTTTTTTATGTAATTCTTGAAGTAGTTGGATGGTGTCTCTTAAATAAAATCGTAAATGAGTGACAAATGATCCTAAATATGAGACAACTAAGTCACTGGCCTTTGAGGATATGGTGTCAATTCCTGCCACAATCGGACGGCCTGGTGGGTTTGTCAGGTTTTTGTGGACTTTGGGAAGACTGTAGAAGGTGGGTATGATTGGATGTTTGATCCATAAAAATTCCTTGGTTTTGGTGTCAATGATCCCAGATAATTGTGCATCTCTGATAAGTGAGTAATATTCATCATAATAATGAATGATATCTGAACCATGAATACCATACTCTGTGTTTTGGAGTATGTCCAAACACATTTGTACATATTTATTATTATCCATTATGACAAAATTTCCTATCTGCTGGTTTCACTGTTTCACTTTTAAGTGCTTGTTGTTGTGTTTTGGAGAAATTTGGGGGTAGATGTAGGGAGCTGGGATCTAGTTCTAGAACTGCCTTAGTGCGTTTTATTGGTTAAGTAGAAATATTTGGATGTATGTTGGGTGTAGGAGTCTGATCAAGTTGATCCATTGGTGGATTACTTTCTAAATATAATTTCTGTGGGGCTTTCAAGGTTCTGAAGTCATCAATTTTAAAAATTTTGAATTGAGATGCCTCCAAGGGAGCATTAGATTTGTTAGATTTGGTGGAGTTGTCATACATAAGTTTAAATGTTAAGTTCCTGGCGAATAAATAAATGTCCTTAATAATTTCAAATTTATTCAGTTGGCTAGATGGACAGAAAGATAATCCCATTTTTAGGACTTCTTCAATAAGGGTTAATTTATAGGAGGATAAGTTGATGATTTCTAAGTTTGATTTTGTGGGGGAAGTTTGGACAAGTAGTCCGGAATTGAGCCTTTTAACTGTTTTGGGGAGGGGATCATTAGGTTTAGTGATCCTAAAAAAGAATCCTTGGTTTTAGTTTTTGGAATGGTGCCTGTGAATGGTGTAGGTTGTGTGGTTTGTCAGAGATGACATGGGTAATGATGTAAATTCTGGTGAATTTCCAGTTGATGGTGTAGCACATGGTGTCTGTGTGTTCAGGCTGGATTCTGTCAATTGAGAATCTGGGAAGGTTGAAATGGTAATAGATAATGTGTCAAGATAGTCAATGGGTAGTGATGTTTTGGTGGAAGTAGGTGGTGGTGGAAAAGAGGGGTATGTTGTGATGATAGGTGTCGATGGTTTGGGTTTAGGGTCGTGTAGTGACTAATCACTTAAGTCACTTTTGTAACACTTCCCTTTTGTCACATTGATGTTGGTGGCTGCAAAGGGTGGTGAGCCCGTGGGATCTGATTTGGTGGGATCTGATGTGATGGTTGTAGTTTGTGCTGTGGCAGATTGTGGGTTGGATCCCCTGGTGTAGGTTTTAGTGTTTTCCCAGTTATAGGCTTTTTTTCCGGATAAATGTCCACTGATCCTTTTGGAATTTTTTGTCCTTTCTATTAAAAATATCAATGTTATATCTTCCAATGTGTTACTTAAAAAGATTATATTGATCCGTAAATTCTTTCGATTCAGTTAATTTGGGGAATGTGTGTCTAGTATTTCTTGTTTGATAATTTCAAGTTCCTTCTTATAGTAAATAATCAAGAATTACATAAGATTTTTGGAGCAATTGATTAGGGTGTTTTCCCATTGATTGCAGATCCATTCCAGGTGGTGTACACTCGGAAGGATAAACCGGTGGGTTGATATTATCTGTAATATATTTTTCAATGAATCTTATGTGCCAATGCACTAAAAAATGTTTTCTCCAAAACAAATTTACATTTGTAAATACGTGAGTGTATTCAATGATAGTTCGAATATACAACAATACAAAGCATATTTATCCAGTAAACAACCAAAAATCTCCCAAAAAATCTGGGACCCCTCTTGATTTGATTTCTTCAAGCTAGCAGGACTAAGCTTCATAGCAAGACCATGTACATTCTACATCTTTTATCTAGCGAACCCATTACAATGTATATACGTTTATATATGGTATGACATGTATATAAAAATAGACATGTACTTTAATTGTGCATATTTACCTTGATTATGAGTTTATTTTGTTCCGTTTCAACCCACTATGAAAAGTCCATTATGTATTTTGTGCCCATTTACTAAATTATATTATCGCCTGTATTGTAGTTCACTTTTATTTATCTAATATCAATATTTATATGTATGTTTATGAACTTAGAAACATTACCCCCCCTATAGCGTTCTAATTCTGTCAGGTTTTTGATGCAAAAAGTGATCCTATTTTTTTTTTGCATAGAAATTTTTGTTTATATTGTGGGCCTGTAATTCTTAGGATTAACTTCAGGGTATGATAATTAAATTAATTTATTATATTATAATCATAAATTATAATATAATACATAATTATAAATAGTAATTTTAAAAAATAATGAAAAAATAGACAACAATGTAATCTTAAAATAAAATATGAAATTAAAAATGTATTTTTTTTTTTTTTTCATGTTGTGTGGTGTTTTTGTACTGTAAAAACCATTTAAAAGCAGATTACATTGTAATCTGCTTTTAAATTTCCCTTCCAGACACACCCCCCAATACATCACCACTCACATCACCGGGGTGATGTGAGTGGGGATTTCCTGTCTGTCTCACACAGACGCTGCTGCTGCTCTGCATCTACAGAGAGATGCAAAGCACAATGCAATGTCCACCCCCGGAATCTGCTATTGCTGCTCGCATCTGCAGTGAGATGTGAAGCACAATGCAGAAGTCCTGCATTGTGTTTGGCATCTCACTGCTGATGCGAGCAGCGGCGTGGCCGGGACCCAGGTGGTATTTTAAAGCAGATTACTCAGTAATCTGCTTTTAAATTTCCCGCCCGGCCACGCCCCCCGACAGACCGGCGTCCCGGCTTCACAAGAGGACCATCCGAACGCCACTGGAGCATGGGGAAAAGGTAAGAGGGGCTCTTAAATTTACCCCGAGTGTGACTCCGGGTTACCGCTTTTTGCATTTAAAAGCCACCCCGAGTCACACTCGGGATTACCGTCAGGGAGGTTAACTGCATGTGTAACATTTTGTTGATGCACCGTTACCCCTGAGGAAGCCTAATAGGGCGAAATGCATCGGGTACAACGGTCTACACAAACATAAATAATCTTCTCTGCAAGTTTAAACACTCATAGTTGTATATGTGCATAAAATTCTAGATGATACGTGTATAGTGCCCCCTAGGGTCTAAAGGATATTCCATAAACCACAAGCCTTTATTGTCGCTTACTGGATAAAAATGCTTTGTATTGTTGTATATGAGAACTAAAATTGAATACAATACTTTATTTTGCCAAAAACATTTCTTTTCTATTTCTTTATCCAATATTACCTTTCTCTAAGGGTTTGCATCTAGTCCTCTAGGACACTGATTTCCTACTATATAACCAACACCTACACCTATATACCTTTAGGTAGCATTTAATCCTAGCTTTACATCTGACCTCTTAGGCCTCCTGGGTTTATGTATAAAGAGGAAATAAACCTTACCAGACTGGTTTGATATTTCTCCCTCTGAACAGGAAACACAATCATAACAACATATGTGATATCCTTCCCTTGGAGCTTTTCTGAATCCTGGAAGACATTCTGCAGAACATCGACCTTTGGGGGCCTATGATTAGGTAATATTACCAATATTATGAAAAAGACATATACATTATAATTAGAAGGTTTAGGACAGAACATGCTGAGTTAGTAAATGATAAGTCCAATAACTGTTCACAGCTTCTGTTTTATAAAATGTTTTTTTTTTTAATACATCAACCAAAATATTTTATTTGTTATTGTAGAGAAGAGGGACCTAATTATGTAAACTGTGCCTAAAAAGAACAGACAGAGGGTCACCAGTATTACCTGTGGTCTACCTGCAGCTGATGTATTTCACATTACTCACTTACCATGACTGCCTCTCCCCCAAGGTGATCACCTCCATACAATTAAATGCCACCAATCTGCCTGTAAACTGTGATTTAGTGTTTATCACTCACTTGGCCATGTTTCCATGATATCCAATGTGGGCTGAGAGTAAGTTGCTGATTTTCTGGAAGAGACTCATCAAAGTGGCCCACATATTTCCAATAAGAGGCCTCTTGGTCTACACCTTGTGTTATCCAATTTACAATGTCCAGTGGGCCGGGCATATCTCCCTTTTCTTTAAGACATGATTCCCTGTTTTTTGAACCCTTGTAGTTTACCAATTTAACATGGTGAGATACCTTAAAATATACAAAGATCATTATAGGCAGTAAACATGCAGAAAATTTTCTGGAACTTAAACAAAAAAAGATTTTACAATAATCCCTATGTAATACATTTAAAACTGTTGAATTAGCTGGATGTGATCAGAAGAGTCAAATCCTACATTTTAAAAACCCAAAAGTTATCGCCAACATAAAAAGAGGCTTGTAGAAACAGTAGGCCTCTCCTTCCTTATATATTTATGTTATACACTGCCGTGCAGGAGTCCTGTATAGGTGTTTTGTTACGAGATGTGCAGGGAAAAAAAATAAACAGGCACAGCAAAAGATGAACACAACAATGCGCTCAGAAAGCGAACTATAAATTACAATCCAAAAAACCATACCATTGCAAAAAAGTAAAATAACAATTATCCAGAAAACTGGGTTTTATTTACAATGGAAAAGATGTTTATATTGCACTCCAAAAAGACTCTGTATACAATATCATTAAAGAATAAAAAAGAGAGCCGGGGAGTTATTTTGGTCTGCGGTATGTCTGATGAATGCCTGATCATGGTGCAAAAGACCTGGATTTGCAAATCCTCCTCATAAAGGAAATAAACTCACTCAACAAGAGTTTTGTAAATTGTTTGCTGTGGTATGGAAAGCTGGCTGCTATATAATGTTACTCTAGAATTTGAAGAAGAAGTCATTTGTGGGAAGGGTGATGGTGGCTGTATTTTTAGCATACATTTGTTGATTTTTTTCTCTGTATTTCTGCCCTTCTTAACTGCTAAATTTAGGTAAAGGGAACATCTAAATTCCTGCCCTATATCTCCAAATATACACAGCAAATGGATTGGTTTTTGGAAGAATTGTTCCACAGATTAAGGTTATTTTGTATTTATTTTGTTTGTCAAGAGGACCTTAAAAATGTTTAACTTTGGGGGCTGTATATATTTTTAATATTATTTAAAAAAAAATCAGCCTCAGACCTGCAGCCTCCAGGCATTAATTTGGTATTGAAGATCACTTCAAGGGTCTTATTCCTATGCTCTGGGTATATAATTAGGGATTGGCCTGTCTCCCATGTTGTCCTTGAAGTTTCTTGAAATGTCTTACCCCATGGCTAAAAAGATTGCCCCAATTGTGTTCTGTATATATGGGAAGCTACCCTATGCCTTCTTGATATATGTGGCTTCTCTAAAAACACTGTGAATAACAGAATTTAAGTTGAATTTTTTTCCCATTGACATTATTAGGATTTGAAAATCGATTAGGATTAGAAAATTCAACTTTTGGATCATCCAGAACAACTGTCAGCAAACTGAACCTGCACATGTGATCAACACAGCTTAAGATAAGGTCTCCTGTGTGTTTATATGTTTCAGCACACTCACCTTATACTTTAGTCTGTGTACATTTATTTCAGATTCTGGTTCCTTGACCTTTAGATAGTTGTATATATCATGTAATGCCTGAGCCATTATGTGGAGTGCAGCACACACTCTGTAATGTATGTTATCGTTAGGATTAACACGTATGTTGAGATAAGTCAATGTGCAATTTTTAATAGAATAACCAAATGTGGCCGGAATAAGACGGTTCTTCATTGGGTTTCTTGAGAAGCATCCATATTCAGTTATAAAAATATCCTCCATAAGTGGGTCAGTTGTATCGCTAGGAAACCAAATACTATGAAGTTGTTCAAGCATCCCCGGTATATATGAAGTCGGACTTGTAAACACCAAACTGCAGTTACTAAAAAGAAGATGTTCTGTATCCAGTGACCAAGAATCCAGGAGAATAAATGTTTTATTTACATGATAAGAGACAGTTCTGGACAAAAAATTATGAAAAGTTCTGCTAGCAATGCCACAGATAATTACAACTTCAGTAGTGGATGTCTGCAGCTCTGGAGGAATTGTATAATAAGACATTGCAGACACCAGAATCTCGAATTCAATACAAATTCCATGATTAGTTAAATGTTTGCTGAGCTGTCGGATCTCCCGTTCCCCGTATTCATCATCGGATGTAATGATCCCAACCCAGTTCCACTTCAACCTTACCAGTAACTTCACTATGGCCACACATTGCATTTCATTATCAGGAACTGTCCGGAAAACATTGGGATACATCTTTCTGTCACTTAGTAAACTATCTCCAGCTCCATAACTGATCTACAATGACAGAGAACAGAAGTCTGTTAAAGCAGAACTCAAGCCAAAATTAAGAAAAGCCTACAGAAAGATTTAAAAAATAAAGAAAGCTACATTATTCATCTTACTTCATTATTCACAACTGAATGTTCTCAGCCAAATGACAAACATCATTCAACATCTATATAATGAGCTCAGTTCATCATAGACCTACTCGCAGTCTGCAACTGAACAATTAAAGGAGAAAAAGCACATTGATAAGCTTTGTCAGCTGAACTCATTGGCACTATGTATTGCTTCTCTTATTATCAGCCTGCATGAACTTTGATGTGCATGGACTACAACAGTCTGATACTAGATCAGATTTAGGCTCTAATGCACTTTTATTGAGGATGCAATGCAGAAGCCGGCTGGGGACGCTGCTGAGGACGCTGCTGGATCGAGGGGAGCAGGTAGGATTTTTTTTTCCTACCCCGAGTGTGACTTGGGGTTACCGCTTTTGGTGCAAACAATTCACAGTCCGGAATATCGCCAGGGGGGTTACAGCATGGCTGTACATTATAGTAGAGCTGTGATAATTTTCTTCAGGATGATGTTCTATGGATTGCACTTCTCATTCTTTCTGAAGTAAATTCTGGATATTAGAACATACACTGATCAACCAAAACCATTAAACCCCCTGGTAGGTAAAGTGATAACACTGATGACGTCCTTAAAATGACCCTGAAACCAGGGGGAGATATGTTAGGCAGCAATGAACAGTTCTTGAAGATGATACTTTGGAAGCAGGAAAATTGGACAAGTGTCCAGATATGAGAGACTCTGACGAGGGCCAAATTGTGATGATTGCACAATGGCTCAGAATATCCCTAAAATGTCAGATCTTTTAGGATGTTCCCAATACACACTGGTTATTACCAACCAAAAGGAGTCCAAAAAAAGACATTTGTGAACTGGTGACAGGTATATGGTTGCCCATTGGTCATTGATTTCAGTGGGGTGGGGGTGGGGGGGGTCACATGACCGTGGGAATGTGAGAAACTCTATCCAAGAACACATACAACTAGTAAAGGGCTGCAAGAGCAATCTGATTGCTCTTGGAGCCCTTAATAGTCCCTAAAAATAACCCGAATTCTCCCACCCTTGACTTCAATAATGTTTGAATTCGGCATTCGATCAGCCAAACAAAATCCCACTATTCGCTTGAATAGTGAGATATTCGATTACGGCAACACTAGTGACAACAGATGGAGGGAGAAGGGACAGCTCTTCCATATTGTGTAATAAAGCCATGTATATTTCTACATTATTATTCAATATTTATATAGCACCATCATATTATGCAGCGCTGTACAAAGTCAATAGCCATGTCACTAATTGTCCCTCAAGGAGCTCACAATCTAATGTCCCTACCATGGCTATATGTCATTAATGTAGTCTAAGGTCAATTTTTGAGGGGAAGCCAATTAACCTAACTGCATGTTTTTGGGATGTGGGAGGAAACCCACACAAACACGGGGAGAACATGCAAACTCCATGCAGATAGGGTCCTGGCCGAGATTCAAACTTGGGACCTAGCACTGCAAAGGCAGGAGTGCTACCTCTAAGCCACCATGCTTGGTATATATTATGGCTAGAGGTGCCCTCCCCCACAGCTCCTTCCTAATCAGGTATTATAACTTCTGCATCATAAACACTTTATGACATTCTGCCATAAAAATGTTGTTTGACATGTCTACAATTCTGATTACTTTCTTATGCGACCTCCTTATTTTCTTTACCTTTCTCTTTATTCCAATTTTGTCCCCAAAACTTAAGTAACATTCTGATAGTGAGAGATACTAAAAGAGATGAGATGCTTCGCCCTATAAATTGGGTTTATTTTCACATGCCTATTTGCAACTGTATAAAAGCAATTTCCTTGTTATTTATCTCAACTTATCATGATTGGGTATTTAAATGAACATGTGTACATTGTATTATTTAGATTCCTAACTCCTTTAGCAAATCAGCTTCATTGAGTTAATGCAACATTGATTTTACCAGTATGTACCCCATAGCTGATATGCCTGTTTGGTACTGTAAAAATAAGTCATGAAAATACATAATACTAGCTGCACATGATAATGATAGGTTGGTATTTGGGGCTCCTACCTGGGTGTAACCATACAGATTCAACAGCTGAGCCATTTGGAGAGTAGTATCTGATCTGAGGTCTCCAATGAAACCAGCCACGTTATCCCGCTCCATACAGGAATAATTTGGAGCTTCCTTTGTATGTCCAGACAAGATTTGTAGAACATCTTTTGTAACTTTCTTCAAATCACCGCAAGAATCATACACATGGAATCCAAGAGTCACATTGGGCAGAATATCTGGATCGCTATTTATCTGATTAATAGTAAATACAAAAACCAGGAGATGGGCATATTGTCTGCTGTCAACACTTTAGAAAATAGATGAAAATGACAATTTTCACTGTAGTGAAGTTGTGGAAATAGAAAATTACAAGCATCAACTTGAAAGCTCAGGACTACTTTTACACCTTATTTAAGTAACAAATATTTATTATTATTAATATGTTAAAAAGTGCCATGTAGGGACCTGGTCAGTACCAGTATTCCCCAGACACCAGTCCCCCAATCTAATACCGCAGTCTTCTTCTATAGCAGCCCCCGCTCAGCCTCGGTGGCCCCCAGGAATTATAGCTTGGTGTCTGGGGATAGACCGGCAGCTGACCAGGAGCCCACAGATTCACAGTACAGAAAATACCAGGCAATCCAGAAAACAAGCCAAAGTCAACACAAGAAAACAGTCCACCAAGCGAGGTACAAAGGGAAAGGAGTCAAGGTCACAAACGTCCGTGCAGGCTGAGTTCAAGTGGGTTGTCAGAATCAGGCAAAGGTCAGCAACGGAAAAACACTCAAGAATATTTCCAGCACAGAAAAGCCCAGCTAATGCTGTAACAGGCACAGAAGACTGGAAGCAGAGAGGCTATAAAGCCCCAGCAGCCAATGACAGCATGGGATGGGATTTTTGCAATACTTTTTAGCCATTAGGCATATGATCAGCAAAAGCTTTCTGCCAACCCTAGCAACACAAATCCCCTGTATTTCCAAAAATTCCAAAATGGCTCACTGTTGAAATAAGGGTACATCGCTTAGGAACTACCGTATTTTTCGGACCATAGGATGCACCTAGGTTTTAGAGGAGGAAAATGAAAACAAATATTCTGAACCACATTGTATAAAGAAATATTTAATAAAATATAGTGGAATAATATTTATTGGAGAGAAAAAATTGCACATTGCACATTTCACAGACAGATTGCACATTGCACAGACATATTTCACATTGCACAAACATTGCACTACAAGACTATAGTGACAGGAAAACTACAACTCACCTGTCATAGGAGAAAGACTTGCTGCACAGGAAACCCAGCACTGCTCATCTCAGACTGCCCTCTCTGCCTCCCTTCTCACTCCTCACAGAGCCTTCTCATGCTGAAACACATCCCCAGCATCCCTATAGATGTGGCTGCTAGGAAACAGCAGGGAGGGGTAAGGCACTGCCTGATGATTTTGTGCAAGGTCTCTTAAAAAGGGTGAAACAGCACTTCAGCCATCCCCCTCCCTCTCCCTAAACAATCCTGGCATCAGTTACAAGGCTGCAGAACTGAGGGGGCATGCGCGGGCGGGTTGTATTTGGACAATGACGCATCCTCATTCCCCCCCCCCCCCCCCCCACACTTTTGGGGGAAAAAAGTGCATCTTATAGTTCGAAAAATACCGTATGTTCTGGTATAAACTGTTATCACTCTCCAGAAGACTTTCATCCCTGGGCAACCCTATAACTTATAATATAAGTCAGCTGCCTATCAGTCTGTCAAAAATGGCAGTGAGATATAGGTCTAATGGAAATAGTGTTTTATAGTGCTGTGCCATGTACTCTGGCCCTTGTGACAGCCTTTATACTCCTGAGACTAACACCGCATCTACATATGTTATCCAAGGGAATGTAATCTGGGCCTTGGTATAACAAGTACTATATATTTCAGTTTGGTAAGTGCTATTAAGATCTCCCACTAATACTGTACATGATTCTGGTATTGTTCCTCAAGCAATTTTTGAAGCAGTCTAGCATAGAATGTAGTTCACATTAGGGGGCTACATTAAAAAGTGAGTATATTGTCCCTGCTCCCTCCACCCACAATTACATATCTTCCCTCTGCATCCAAGTCAATAGAATCGTTCTTGTGAAGCAGGGAACTATTTACAAATATTGTCATCTCTCTTTTTAGATGTATATGTATTGGCTATGACCTTCCCAATCCAGGAGTCCTTAAGCATGAAATTATGCAGAGAAACTGTGTGGGCCTTGCTTTTTAAGATGTAATAGCAACTTCTTCCACTTTTGTTGAGTTGTTTGTTGAGTTCAATTACAGTGTCAACGTATTCTTAGTGATCTTAAGAATCGGTGAAATTCAGCGTGGAAATGGATTTATGTACAGACTGGAAGACATGCAAGACAGAAGCCTAACAAAAATGGTATCCCCAAATAGGTAATAGGCATGGGTCCCAATCGCCCCTCCCACACACCGCCCACCCCCCTGAACTATAGTAATGACAATAGGTCTGATAATGCAGCAAAAAAGTTTTTATAATGATTGCCTGTGCTATATAACTAATTGTTATAAGATGCTCCTTATATTCCTAACTTTAGTCTTTTGCTGCTATATATTTAGTATTTAGTAAATATTTATTTATATATATCTAAGAACCAGAAATATCAGAGAAACAGTTCAAGATTATCTGTGAAGCAGAACTCTGGAAAGGATTTATTTTAAAGAATTAACCAGTGTACTGTTAATGTATCTGCAAAATGTCGGTACTTGGCCATCAACATGCAAGGTCATTCCAGACCCAAGAGATGAGTGCATTCCAGCAGCTGTAGCAAACAGGGTTGGAGTCCAGTTCAACTATCACATTAGCAAAAAGAAAATGAAAAAAGGCCTTGTCCCTTATGACATGTCGCCAGGGAATCTGTGCCGCTGTCTGTGTCACCCACCTCACATTCATCTGCAGCCAGCTGCAGCAGCAGCCCTGTTCCGAATTCCTGTCCACTGGTTACTCCCTGCTCCCAATAATGTGATCCTCTGAGAGCTTCCCCCTTACCCCAGAGAACCAGAGTATTTCGCAAAAGCACTCGCTCCGCTAGCAGAAGTCTAAACTCAACGTGAGCTGCCTCTGCTCCAGCACTCCCTCTGGTGGTGGGTTTTCTCACTTGCTGGTCATGTGACCCCTATCTCCCCTGTAAAAGGAAGTGGCTGACAACTGGAAGTTTCTGAATAAGGAGTTCCCTTAGACTCTGTTTCCAGGTTCCAGCTATTCTTGTCTGTGTCTCCAGTTACTGATTCTCCTGTGTACTGACCCTGGCTTTGACCCTTGACTACTCCTGCTTGTCGTCTGCCTTGAGATCCGGCATGTTTGTGTTTCTTGGGAAGCCAGGTCCACTAGGGGGGGCTACGGCCTGCACAGGAGGCACAGAGTCTAAGCAGTAACCAGTTCCTCTTTAGAGCCTCTGATGGTGAGGATGTTGCGCTGCTGGAAGGATGAAACACAGTACGAAATCACAAAGCAAAAGAATAGTTGCTGAAGGCTGGGGTCGAGGCAGGAAGCAAGCAAGAGAGGTCAGGTCACAAGCCAGGGGTCAAATACCAGGGATCCAGGAGACAGACTCCAGTGACACAGGGGCCACTGTGAACACAGGCAGAAATGGCATATTGGACCTTATGAATTTAGCAAACATCAGGGAAGGCACCTTGCAATGAATGTTCCTTTTGGAGAGCCAGACTTTATCCACAGGGTGGAGAAGAGGCACCTTACAGCGACACCAATCAGCAAAGTTGTGCCTGAGAGCCGCGTGTTTCAGATGCTCACAGGTAGAAGACTAGATACGGTCTCTCTGCAGTGCACTAAGTGCAGGTATTTTGTCAGAGCAGGGTATCGGAGACAGAAAGGCGAGGGTTTTCCATAGACAATGTAAAACCCTGATTCTTTGGTGCTGGTGCTAACATGGTTGTTGTGGGTGAACTCTGCCCATGGTAGCCAAGCTACCCAGTCATCATGGTGGGCAGAAACAAGGGCTCGAAGATGAAAAATGAAAAACAAAAATAGATGTGTAGTGGTTTTTAGTTGTTTGGCTTGTAAAGGTGTTTTTGCCAACCCTCAGTAATTTATAGAGAGAAAGACAACAAAGAGTGGGGTTTTAGGCAAGTGTTGTATTGTAATATTGATAACTTTAAAATTACTTCTGATTCACAATACAGCTTGATACAGTGTTTTCACATACATGACCATAAGGCACTAGACATCAAACATCTGTCAAAATACGTGCTGAGATTTGCAATTGTAGTATCGCATTGGTAAGTCTGATATACCCCACGCGTTTCTCCTGGTGTGGGCTTCCTCAGGGGAAGTGGTATGCTTAGCGAAGCATGTAGTACTGACGTGACAACATCTAAATATATTGTAAACATAGGGTATTGGTTACAGATATGCAAAAGTCATAGTAATGCAAAGAAATATATGAACTATGTAACAACAAAATTAATATACAATTTTATTGTTGAAACAATTCAATTGCTATGTGTGCTGTGTATGGTACAAGACAAATGTAAAAATAGGAAAAGTTGAAAAATATAATAAATAGTGCTGTTGAAATAAACCATACATTTTATGTAGGATGATATGATAGTGATATCAATTATTGATAAGGCTGACTTACTCAGTCCACGAAGGAGAGCAGCCAAGTGGGGGAGCCCCCCCACAAAAAAACAAAGGGAAGGCAGATGGTCCCAATGGTAGACGCAAGTAGGAAGAAGATCAGTTCCAATATAATGAGAATAGCCTGGGGTAGATAAGTAAGTAATACAGATAAGTATGGTGATCAGAACATAAATAAATATGAAGGGAACAAAGGATAAACAAATGATGGTTACCTGATGGTAGGAAGAGGTACTTAATCGGTATGTGAGGAGCCGTGTCAGTGGTAACATTTTTTGCTGTAGCTGCGTGGAGGGAGAAGTCCTGGACACCTTCCCTATATAGCTAAGGGGTGGCGTTCTGGGACACTCCCCCACCACGTGCAAGTGCTGGACGCACAGGGCATTTCCGGCTGTGCGTGTGGGCGTCATCTCTAGGGGTTCTGCCTCTCAAGGTGACGTCAGGTGGACAGGATGTCCATTCTTGGCTATCTATTATAACACGATACAATTAACATCACCACAATATATACAAAATAATGTCCAAACATTGGAACATCCTGACCTCAGATCCAAACATCAAGATACATCTCGGTACAAAACCTTATATTACATAAAGAAAGTCAGGCTCCCTTACGCCTCTCTTGTCTCCAGTCACTACATCCCACATTCCACTACTCGAAAAGATATTCTGGCTCTGGGCACATATAAATGTGACAACTGCAGTCAGTGCAGATGGATACATGATAATTCATCACTCGAACTCCCCAACGGTACTTCAGACAAACTTAATTACCATGTGAATTGTTCATCCTTGGGTATACACAATACACAATATACTGTATGTCATTTATAAATTTATGTTGCCTTACATATTCTTCTAACTCCAAAGCAGCGGGAATCTCTTGTTCAGCCAACTCATCTTTGATGCGGTCAGAAAGGCCTTGCCAGAAGGTAGTGTGGAATGCCTCATTGTTCCAGGCGAGCCCACCATTTTCCGAATACTGTCCCACAGTAAGCTCAGAAAGGCTTCTACTGGTCAACAGATCCTTCCTCTCCCAGAGTGGGGACCCCCACGCCAAGGCTTCTCCAGAAAGCAGGGAGATTAAGTATGCTACCTTAGCCCGGTCAGTGGGGAAATACTATACTAGTATAGTTCAAAGTGGATGTTACAAAGGTTGATGAAGCCACAGCAGATCTTGGGATCCCCAGAGAATCATTGTAGAGGAGGCAGATGAAGCACAGTAACCACTGGTATAGCAGGAGACTGAGTCAAGGCTTGGGGTTCAACAAGTGCACTGGAGGGGTCCAGAAGGTGATCCAGGCGAGTAGTGAGCACATGAAGTTGCTGAAGTACCTGGATTTGAGTGGGCGTCTTGCCTCTGAGAGAGTGATTAGTTGGGGTCTGCTGAGGCCTGTGAAGGTATCGATATGGTTTGTGCAATCTGTCACGCTTAGGGAGACAGGGCCACTGGTGGGCGCTACAGCTTGCACGGGAGTGGTGTGAGCCCTGAGAAGGGCCAAGGTGCAAGATCTAAGCAGTATTCAGGTCTTCTCCATAGCCTCTGATGGTGAAGATGTTGTGCTGCTAATGACTGCCAGCTTGCAGTCCTTGGGCACACCAGGGTGGGAAGGATGAAACATGGTACCAAATCAGAAAGCAGAAGAATAGTCCCAGAAGACCGGGGTAGAGGCAGACAGCAAGCAAGAGAGGTCAGGTCACAAGCTAGGGGTCAAATACCAGGGAACCAAGAGACAGATGCCAGTGACAAAGGAGCCACTGTGGACATAGGGAACACAGGAGACACAAGAAGCAACAGGAAGCACAAGTGACACAGGAATATCCACAAACTAAGAGGAACTCTAGAACTGCACAGGGAAGTTGACTGGAAACCAACAGACTGGACAATGAGGGGTTAATACAGCAGCTGGATAGAGGAAGCACTGAATTAGCCAACAGGTGAACAGGAACTAGCTCAACAGAACTAGGGGCTCGGCACCAGTGGAGACTTGTTGAACAAACGCTGAGTGCTCTGAGCTACCTACATAACCAGGAATGGTTAAGAGCTATTTTTTGACTGGTCAGAAGATTGGACAGAATTGATAAAGCTTGGAAACAGGGATAGCCCAGAGTCAGAAAGCGTCTGCACTGTAGGCAAGTGTGACAGTTTGACTACGCTTCTGGTTCATGTTCCGAGGCTTCGCCTGTTTCCTGTCTGTCACCAGTAGTGTTGGTGTTGGAATTCGGGTCATCCTTATATTCGACCCAAATATGGCCGTTCCAATTCGGGTAGACCCAACCCCAAAAACATGTGGTTTACAGGAGCGAATTGTGCCTAGGGATCTCCCCCATAATGCCTAGTGCTCTCCAATAAGAGCAGGGATCCTCTCCTCCATGTTTGTGGTGGCAGGCAGCCGATTGGCTGTCTGTCACCACATGCCACATAGGCAGACATTGGCCTATATAAGGCCAGGGCTTGCCTGCATTTACCACTCGTGACAGAGATCCGCTAGCAGACACAACCTCTCTGTGCTGCTGGCAGTGTTAAAGTAAAATTAAATTGCTGCAGTTAGAGAGTTAGACTGTGTCACTATCAGTAAGATAGATAGTTGGATTGTACTGTATTGCTTCAGTCCTAAAATCTACTCCACTCAGATAGGTAGAGTGTTTCACTGTTAGTCAGGTAGATAGTTGTATATTAAACTGTATTGCTCCTGTCCTGTAGTCAATATGTGTGTTACATAGAGGCAGCCAGAGCCAGGGTACCCAGATGGCGTGCACACCATCACACTTGTACCGAGAGACAGTAAGACTGACGCAGTGACGGATGCCACATTTGTATACTGTGCTACATATTACAAGCGTCACCACTGAAGGAAAATGCCGCATATAACACACACAGCGCACTTGCACATTTTGTGTAAATCCCCGCCCCCCCAAAAAAAAAATCCACTTACTGTAATAGTTTACACTTTGTGAAGCATATTAGCTCAAAAGTATTTTGCAGGGTGTGAAGCCACACAAACATTTTAACTATGTTTAGCCAAAGGGGAAGGGCCAGCTAGTCAGGGGTGGCAAGGAAAGCAGTATGGGTTGGTTTTTAACTGCAGACCTGAGAACAAGAAACCAGCCGGACCTTAGACATTTTAGTGCTGCTGGTGGTGGTGTGTGCCCATTATTACTGCGCCATGAACAACAGGTAGTAGAGTACATGACCCAACCTGGGTCAAGTGATTGCACCCCCTCTTCCTCCCAGTCCCAGACACAGGCCTCACAGGGGTCCCAAACTATGATCCCTGATACACCTCTTCCTTCTACTTCTTCCTCCTCAGCTGGAAAGTCTAGTGTAGAGCAGAATGTTCATGAGTACGTAGAGGAGTCCCACCAAGGGGGTGGAGGGGCAGAGCAGGACGCATTCCTTGAAGACACACAATTGTTTGAGTTATCTGACGAAGAGAGTCAGCTCACAGGCTTTCTCTCCTTTTACTTTTCACCCCAACACTGGCTCCAAAAGGCTGCTGCTTCCTGTCGGAACATACAGGCAAACTGTCTCTTCTAATGATGATGATGATGATGTCCTTGATCTGACATGGGGGGAACAAGGAGATCATCATAGGCAGGAAGAGGAGGAAGAAGAAGAGGAGGAGGAGGTTTTAAAGCGCCCTCAAAGGGGGGGAAAGGGAGGAAGAGGGTAAAAGCTGCCAACACTCTGCAGTCTTCATATATCAGTGAGGCAATTCATAGTCCATTGTCGGCAGCTGTCACCACAGGTGTGCCTTAACAACCACGGACCGCCACCACGAGCACCAGCTCCAGAGCACCTTTCGGCCCAGTTCGATGTTCGCCCGTGTGGACATTTTTAAGTGTCCATAGTGATGACAACACTATGGTCATCTGCAAACTGTGTGCTCAGCAGTTGAAGCGAGGCAAAAACCCAAACAAACTTGGAACAACTTGCATGAGCACACATTTAAAAAGCCACCACCCGGTAACCTGGCAGGAACACCTGGGCAAAGCACAAAGCTCTGTGTGTCGACCTCCGCCCCAGAAGCAAGCTCAAACTGCTAGATCTTCCTCCACTGCCTTTCCTCCTTCTGCCACCAAAGGTCCCCGTGCTGCTGCCAGCAATTTGAGTGGGAATGCAGCCTAGTATCACAGTTTTCAGGCTCCACCAGCAGTGAGGAGGAGCTCCAACGCAGAGCGCTGGTGTTTTTTCGCATTGCTAGCAGTCAAGGCCAGGCATCATTGCCATCCCTCAGACCTTCTACCCCATCATCCAATATTTCTGTGGTTAGCATTAACAGCATCGGACCTTCCATCCCCCAGATGCTGGAGCGCAGGAGAAAATGTGGCCCAAATGACCCCAAAACAAAGCTAATCAATGTGGGAATTGCACAGCTGATTGCGTTTGAGCTCCTCCCTTACCAGCTGGTGGACTCCAATGCGTTCTGTTACTCATTTCTATGCTTGAACCTACAGTACGTTATGCCCAAGCAGCAGTATTTAGCACAAAAATGTGTTCCTGCTTTCCATGAACACGTGCCGAGCAATGTGTCCGTGCAGCACTCAGTTTCTGGCAAGGTGCACCTGACAACTGACAGTTAATGGAGCAAGCACAGAGTGGGAAGATATATTTCCTACACAGCTCACTGGGTAACTCTGGTGGCAGCAGGGGAAGATGTAGCTACAGGAAGGCCTACATACCTAGCTTTGCCCTGCAATCGCCATGCAATCTCCTCCTCGACCTTCACTGCCATCTCCTTCTTTGACTTTTGTGCCTCAACCTCTTCCTCCAGGGACACTTTGCCATGGACCTCCCATCCACCAGCATCTCTTCCACGACAGCAACAACCTGCAGTTCGCTATGTCGGTGCACAAATTAGACGTTGCCATGCAGTCTTAAGGTTGCGATGCCTCGGCTCCCTCAGCCACACGGGCGCAACCATTCTGAGTACATATGGCTAACTCCGCACAGATTGCAGCCAGGCAAGGTCCTGTGTGACAACAAGGCCATTCTGCTGGCAGCCCTGCGTTCTGGGAAACTCACACACGTGCCTTGCCTGGCCCACGTCCTGAACCTCATAGTACAATGCTTCCTTGAAAAGTACCCAGGCCTCCAGCCGCTTTTGCTAAAGGCCAGAATGTTGTCAGCGCATTTCCGCCGGTCATACACAGCAAGTGACAGATTGATGGATTTACAGCAAAACCTCAATCTGCCGGTGCAGCGGTTTATTTGTGATGTGGCCACTCGCTGGAATTCTACCTTTTACATGCTGCAGTGGCTCACTGAACAACAGAAAGCGATGGTGGATTACATGGCAGAGTCTGCTCGTTTGAGACGCTTACTTACATTACCTTATTTTAACTCTGAAGAGTGGCTGCAAATTGAGGACTTGTGCACTGTATTGGCACCTTTGGAAGAGGCGATCAGGATGATCAGCAGGAATCAGGCCTGTGTCAGTGACACCATCCCCATCAAATGCCTGCTGGAACAGATGATGGTGGAGCTCAGACATGACACAGAGTGGACTCTGCAGGAAGAGATGACGTTTACAACATCATCTCGGACATACATGCCTACTAGGCATAGTGTACCCCAAATCCAGGAAGAGGAGGAGGTGGAAGAGGATGAGGAGGAGATTGCGGGCATTTGAGAAGGGGAGGAAGGGGCAGAGGAGAATATGGAGGGTACATGGCATCCATCCACCCAAACACAAGGCGGCATGTTCCGTGGATGGCAAGACCAGTCAGAGGAGGATGATGAACCTGTGCTGCTGTTCGACCCACAGAAGTCTGGGTCCAGAATTCCCTCAGCTGTGGGAACTTTGAGCCACATGACAGCCCTATGCAGGTGTGCATAGCCAAAGATACGCGCATACAGCACATAAAAGCAAACACTGACGACTATTGGATTGCTACATTACTTGATGCACGTTACAAGCCTGAGATAGAACAACTCATCTTGCTTCAATACAGGGGACCTAAAATGCTGCACTACCAAAAAGTGCTTGAAAGGGACTTGTGCTCAGCCTTTCCGTATGTCAGCAGCAGCAGGGATCGCTATGGCAGTTCCACCAGCCATAGCAGCCATACAACTACTTTAAACGGCATGGGTGGCAGCAGCACGAGAGGTTGTCTAAGACAAACTATTCAGGCTTTTTTTGAGTGGAGGAAAGCCGCCAGTCGTGCAGCAGTTGCCAATGACGGTCAGCAGCGCTACTCCGTCATGGTGCAGGAATACTTGAGCTCTACATGGGACATCTGCAACCTGCAATGCCAGGACCCACTGGGCTACTGGGCATCCAAACTTGAGCAGTGGCTGGAGCTGGCAGAACATGCCATTTAGATCCTTGCCTGCCCAGCCGCAAGTGTGTTATCTGAAAGAGTGTTCAGTGCAGCTGGGGGCGTAGTGAGTGACAAGCGCATTTGCCTCTCCGCAGAAAATGTCAACCGACTCACTTTTTTAACATGAATAGGACTTGGATCGGCAATGACTTCAACACCCCCTCTGCAGAGTGCACTGATTAGTCGGCAACTGCTGCACGGCCTGCATATTTAAAATGTTTTTTCACAGACTTGTATCTGTGTTATCTTGATTATCTTGACATATCCGACTTTTCCTCAATGGGTTTCGTGAGTTTGGTCACATTCTCGGTAGGGACATAAAGTCTATTCTACAAATACAATGATACTCAATAAGAATCATACATATATATACATCCTCATTAGTATACAAATCAATTTATTATATTCATTATTTTCTTACATATCCCTTTAGTTCAATGGAGTCAAACCCTTTTCTGGATACTCCAGTATGCACAGAGGGAGAGAAGAGGAAAATAACACTTGTGACATGCATTCACAGGCAGCCCGTAGTGTTGGGCTTTGGCTTTGAAGACCCATTTGACACAAAAAATATTTCTTATTTCTACATTTATTTACTAGTAGGCTCCAATATTATTGTGTAATACATTGCTATTGAATATTATTGATTTCATAATTCCAATTTATTAGTAACACAATCAATTAGTTAATTAATTATTTGCTATTCAGGTGTCATAAGTGTCATGCCATCTATTCAATCAGCTAATGATCTCATCATCTTTATGTGCCAATAGTGATTAATAAGACTCTAATTAATGATCATATTTCTCAAATTTAAGTGATGTTATAGAAAACAAAAATAGCTACCGGTTCTATTATATATCATATAATCATAAAAAAAAATTTTTCAATATTAAGTATTTATTTACCGATAAGTCGTGTCTATATATAAGTTAGAAACAACCATATCTGCCAGTTTACGCAAACATAACTTATACTCATCACCATTTATACCAGTAACCACTCTGTACGTGACTTTCATACTATCCAATTCCCCTTATAGATATAAAACATACCAGCAAGCCTAACAAAAAGTTATATCTTTTCTGTTCAGTCTATATTCAATCCCATTAAGATATTTTTTCTCTGAAGAAAGCTTCTACCAAGCTGCCACTGCTTAATTAGAAAATCAAAATTCACATCAATCATTGTTGTAAACCAGCCTGTTTTCATTAGAAAAACAAGTGTCACATTACTTTGAACCAACCTGTGTGATGCATTTACGTGTTTCTCCACCAATGCCGGCAAGTGAAATACCACTGGCATTCTCTCCCTTATGTGTTTATGAAGGACCTCTCTCAGGGGCCCTCTGTCTCTATCTACTTTGAGGCCTATATAACTTGTAATGGAGCTGTGTGACTGGCTAATTTCTGTACAGAGCTTCTCCCCCTCAAGGACCTCTGCCTCTATCTACTGTGAGGCCTATATCACTTGTAACAGAGCTGTGTAACTGGCTAATTTTTGTACGGAGGACCTCCCTCGGGGGCCGTCTGACTCTATCTACTTTGAGGCCTATATCTCTTGTAAGGGAGCTGTTTAACTGGCTAATTTTTGTACAGAGGACCTCCCTCCGGGCCCTCTGCCTTCATCTACTTTAAAGCCTATATAACTTGTAATGGAGCTGTATGACTGGCTAATTTTTGTACAGAGGACCTCCCTCAGGGCCCTCTACCTCTATCTACTTTAAAGCCTATATCACGTGTAATGGAGCTGTGTAATTGGCTAATTTTTGGACCAGAGGAACCCCCTCAGCGCCCTCTGCCTCTATCTACTGTGAGGTCTATATAACTTGTAACAGAGCTGTGTAACTGGCTATTTTTTTGACTGAAAGCCCCCTTTAGGGCCCTCTGCCTCTACTCTGAAGCCTATGTAAGGCTTGTAACAGAGCTGTGAAACCTGGCAGCTAATTTTTGGACCAGAGGAACCCCGTCGGGGTCCTCTCTGCCTCTACTCGGAGGCCTGTATAAAATCTGGCATGTTCCCTTGACTACCCCATAAAATGGCCTTGCCAGCAACATAAAAAGCCTTCCTGATTTTTTTCTTGCCTTGTACAGTGTTGTGCAGAGTCTTGACATGTCTTTTTAAGTGTATTTGTAGGCTGTAGAAGCTCTACACAGTCCCGAAAAATAACCCAAATTTTCCCCCCATTGACTTTAATGGATTTGCATTCGTTGTTTGATCACACAAACAATATTGGCCTATTCTATCGAATAGCTGTCAAATCGAATAATGAGATATTCGACCAACACTAGTCAGCAGTCGCCTGCCTCTGTGTGCAGGGGGGCCACAACCTGGAAGTTGCTCGAAAAATAAAACATCCTCACCTCTAGAGGCTCTGGTGAAGACCGAGCAGCTGCTTGGACTCTGCTCCCCATGCCCATCTGTGCCAGCTGAGCTGGTGACACGGAGGGTCCACTATCCTGCCCTGTGGCACTGTGACTTGGCATTTAAGAAAACCGATAACATGTACATTGGAGCATTAGCTGCTGTTTTCAAGCTCCTCTAGGTTGTCCCCAATAGTCGAGTATAGTGGATTTTGTTCTAAGAGCTCAGTAAGTAGTTCACCTGCTAGATGACTCATTTCTGCTTCAAGTCAAGTATAATTGGACTATAATTAGATGTTAATCAAAAAGATTCTACCGTTCAAAAAAGATTTTATAAATTTTTAGAGAATATCAGTATCAAACCATGTAGCTGTTGGGGCTGTTTAGGCATCACAGTCTGTGAAGTGACCTCGATCTCACTGTTTCTCTCTTGCTCGACCTTAAGCTGTTCTGATGATTATTGCCTGTCACCTGCCCCTACATTTGAGCATCTTCACCACAAGTAATTTCTGGCACTTGCCATGACTCCAGTCCATCTCAATCATGATTATTGCTTGCCTTAACCTTGATCTTTTACATAATGGACTCAATAACAATGTAATAATGATTGAAATCAAAGCATCAGCAAACTGAACACTGTAACAATGCGACAAGGTACAATCAACAGTCAGAAGTCTATAGGTAATAGAATGATGAAAAAAAACATTTCCAAAATATAGAATCTTACTCACATGGTGGGCCCACACTGAGGGTAAATTCTCAAAAACAATGCAGGGTCAGGTTTCCCAGTCAAGTAATTCTGAAAATGTGATGCACAGTTTGTACACCCCAGTTGAGAAACTGCAGCAAAAAGCTGGGACTGGACCCTAAACATCCTTTAATGCTGTTATCAGATCTAACACATCTTCCATCAATTTGTGGGACCTCCATGTATTTTCTAGGAAAGCAATGCTAAACTATGGCATGGGTTGCTCTCCAAGATGGCTTATACTATTTTTCTGCACATGGCAGGAGGAAAAGCCTTACCACAGTTTTGTGAATAGCATGGCAGCAGGAAAAAGTCAGATGTCCTCAGGGCCTGCAGTCAATATGGCCACTGTAGTGTTCACACCCTTAAAGATTAGAACATACCCCAGGGATTTCTGGCAGTTCTTTCAACCAGAAGTGAGTGAATTCACCTCTAGGGCTTCCTCTCCTGACTACGGAAATGTTTGGTAAACTGCTCGGTGTTCAAGCTACATATTAGGCTGGTATGGATGTGAGCGGCGACTGCCGCAGTTGGCTCTATACCCAGAAAGTCAGTTGCCAACTTTTTTTAAGTTGATTACAATGCCCTTAAACCATGTACTGGTGCAAAAAAACAAAACATGTTGCAAATTACACACACAAAAAGTTAAATGTTGGGAATACAGTGTTTTAGAAGCTGCTGTCAATCTTGTGCACAAAGGTTTGCTGATGCTGAGATGTACACATATACACTAATACAACATATCAAATAAAATTCTATCATAGTGGGTCCCAAGCTTTTCATCTGCGATATAACAGATTTCAAATACACTCAATGGACTGAAGACACCCGCATCCAGTTTATTGCATCAAACACAGTCCTATATTGAAACCGCAACAGTAAACCCTCACACTTCTCTTAGGACAGGAACACTTTAGGATAGGAATGTAGTGCTGCAATTATAACATAAGCATAAATAAATGTGTGTAAATACAAAGGGGTTCAGGAATATTTCAGGTTCATTTCATGAAGCTTTGCATTTCAAAGCTGACTTACGCTGAACACATGAAGTTGTAGAATTGGCTTCCCTTCCAACGCCACCTGTGCACTGCAGAATGCACAGTGAATAATCCTCCTATAATGATGTCTCCTTCCTGAGAATACTTATACTCAAATGTATAATTCCTCATTGTGATATCACATTGGTGAGCAGAGTTCTCTGTGTCAGATGTTTGGGGTGTCAAACACAAAGCCAACATCCAGAATATTCTTACAGATCTTTGTAGATATTGTGGCAGAATCTCTGATAGATATGGCTGCATTCTTTCTCTTCATTTAGGAATCTTACAGACACACAGAATCCTGACAGTGATTTGAAGACTCAGGTAAAGGACGTTACAGTTTCAGGTTTATAAAGGATAAAATTGTTATTTTTTTTACTGAGTTGAGTATAAATATTGCAGATTAAAATGGACAAAACCCACCAAGACTGTTTCTAAGAAATCTCACAATAACTTACACTAATGTACATTTTTATCGGGGGGGGGGGAGAGACTTGTACTGCTAGGTACCTTAATAAGGCCAAGCGACTTTAGAATTATCTGATATAATGTACCAGTTATGTCAGAACTCTGACGATATTGTGACCTGAATTTGAAATTCTGCAAGAGGAAACAAATAAAAAAAGGGGTGGGTGGCGGGGTGGGGTGGGGTTAATGGAGTACAGGAGGTGGTTGATGAGAGATTTGATTGAGCCAGGGAGTCTTTGGGGATGAAAGGCTGAGGAGACGGATTTTTTTAACATAAGATTTAGTCAGAGTTGGCTGTTACCTTCAGATTAGAGGTTATTTTTTTGTCTGCAACTAAAAGACACATTGGTATGAGTGACCTGGAGGCCATCTTCTCTTAGAATAGATAAACTGCTTTTATCAATGGTTCTCGGGTGCTGTAATTTTGGCTTCCCAATATATTAGCCACCCAGTTTTCCTTCAAGATAAAACATGGTTGAAGCCTAAGCATAGACATTGCCACTCAATTTCCCCACCACTCAACAAATATCCCATTTAGAAATTTCAAGCCCTTTAGGATAAGCAGTGTCCTATCCTTCTTGCTCAAGGTATGTTCATTACATCTCATGGGAGGAGATATAAAGTCTCAGAACATATACAATGTCAGGTAACAAAAATACCATAAAAGCCACAGTGAGCAAACCAAAAACACCACGGACAACCCTAAACCCACACAACCCAACTAACTAAGCCATCTAACTAACATATACAAACAAAATATTTACATTTAGTTACACCAAAGTGAACATCTAATGCGGGATTAATGCACAGGTCAAACAGACAGAGCCACAGAGTAAAAACCAAATAACAAGCATAAAGTCAATCTACTGGGGTGGATTGAGAAAAATGTAAAAAGAATCAGAAGTCAGAGAACAGTTAATAGAGCCAGAAGTTTGACAGCATAGTACAGCAGAACCATTGGCAATTTCTCAGGTTAGAAATAGAGGAGCCGTAGGCCCCAACGGATCATCTGGTGGCCAGATCTAGTGCCACCATCAAGGGTAAGATATTTCCTAACAAATGATTAGTGAACACCTGTGGAACTGTATGGCTGTGGATTTCTAGTTCCATCTTAGGCACAGGAGTTACAGGTTTGTAGGACTTTGATTCTCTGAACTGATATGTCATTCCACTGACTGTAGGCCAAAGCCTTGTATGCTCTAATTAGGTTCAGACAAACAAAAAGTTTATTACTTCCTTTCTACAAATCACCTATCTTGTCCCTGTAAGATGTTATCAAAGGTGTGTGTTACAAGTCTATTTTGTTACTGCTTTAAATTTGGTTCTACCCTTTGGTTCTATCTGCAGTCAGCTGTTGTCTGCACAAGTGTGTCTGAGGGCTGCACACTGGGAGCAGCAAAGTCCATTACTCCCTGCGGGGTGCTCTGGTGAACCCCGAGTGGTTCACTAGACTCTGTGCCCCAGCTCATACCTCCGCCAAATGTGCAAATTGCACAGAGGGTCCACTTCCCCACAGTTGTGGCAGATCCATGACAACATCGAAAAAGAATTTAGAGAAAGGCTTCATACGAACATCCTCTTCCCCTGGGGGAGCTGGCCTCTTTTTTTGTAGAGAAGAAGGATGGGGGGCTGAGGCCCTGTATTGATTATAGGGGCCTGAACAAGATTACTGTTAAGAATCTGTATCCCCTGCCCCTAATGGAAGACCTTTTCTCTCAGGTCAATGGGGCCCAATTCTTCACCAAGCTTGATTTAAAGGGGGCCTACAATCTCATCCCCATCTGGAAGGGTGATGAATGAAAGACCGCCTTTAATACCAGGGATGGGCACTTTGAATACCTGGTAATGCCCTTTGGTCTCTCTAATGCTGCGGCGGTCTTCTAGGAGTTTGTAAATTATGTTTTCTGGGACTTTCTGGGGAAATATGGTATTGTATATTTTGTTGATTTTTTGATCTACTCACCTGATCTTAACCTCCACAATACCCAAGTGTGCCAGGTCCTCCAGAACCTCCGGGAGAACTGCCTCTATGCAAAACTGGGGAAGTGCACCTTCGAGGTACTTGAGGTTGCTTTTTTGGGGTACATTTTGTCAGACCACGGGTTGATGACTCCGAGATAGGCATGGGAGCAGTGCTCTCCCAGTACTCTGGGCAATCGGAGAGATTCCACTCCTGTGCCTTCTTTTCCTGGAAGTTCTCTGCAGCATAATGAGTATAATTATGATCTTGGCAATAGAAAACTTCTGGGGGTTAAATGGGCATTTGAGGAATAGAGGCACTGGCTGGAAGGGGCGGAAAACCCCGTAACTGTTTATACTGACCACAGGGTCTTGGTGTACATCGAAAGGGCTAAATGTCTTAACTCCCACCAAGCTCGTTGGGCCCAGTTCTTCACGAGGTTCAATTTCCAAATTACCTATAAACCAGATTCAGGACCGGTTTGTGTCCTGGTTCTGGAGGGAGTTTTGTGCCCAACTGGGCATTGAACTCTCCTTTTCGTCAGGATTCCACCCCAAGAGGAATGGCCAGACCGAACAGACCAACCAGTCGTTGGAACAGTATCTCCAAAGATTTGTGTCTGCATGCCAAGAGGAATGGGCACACTATCTCCCCTTTGCGGAGGTGGCATATAACCATGCAGCGCATTCCTTCACCAGGATCTCTCCGTTCATGTGTGTTGGGGGTCGAAGTCCCGAAGTCTTCTCAATGGCGGGTCCACCCTCTGATCTTCCAGCCCTTAATGATTGAGTAGAACAGTCCCGATCTGTTTGGAACCAGGTCTAATCTCAGAGAGGAAGTAGCTCAGCAGAATAAGCAGATTGCCATAGGTCCCCTGAGCTCCAGTTCCTACCCAGCAATCTGGTTTGGGTGTCTACCCGCAATATTCTCCTCCACCCATCCTCAACCAAGTAAGGCGATAAGTTTATTGGTCTGTTCCCCATATCAGAAAGAATAGAGTAACTTATAGAGTTAAGCTTCCCAGTTCCTTTACAGGGGTAGACACCTTCCATGTTTCTTTATGTTTCTTGTTGCTCCCCTTTCAGATCCCCCTCCACCAGTTGAGGTACAGGGAACATCCGAATATGAGAGAGAATCCTGGACTCTCGTAAGGTGTGTAACTCCCTGCAGTATCTCATTGAGTGGAAAGGTTATGGACCAGAGGAGAGGTGTTGGGTGCCGGCCTACAGCATACATTTGGAGGAACTTGTGTCAGAGTTTCACCAGGATCACCCGGAAAAAGCCCGACATGGGGGTCCTGAGGCCCCTCCTGAAGGGTAGGGGGGTAGTGTAAGGTACTTACCTGTCTGGCAAGCTTGGGGTGTCCTCCGGGCTGTGGGAGAGAGTGCTGCAGCAGGCAGTGTGGCTGCCACTGCCTTGCTAGTGGCACGTCTCCCTGTTTCGGTGAAGAGATCCGTTCTGGCCGAACAGTAGTTCCTATCTCCAGCATCCCTGTGGATGTGGACAATGCTCCTCATGCCCTCAGCACTCCTGTGGGAGTGCACAGCATGTCCCAGAAGTCCTGAGGTGAGCGCACTACTGCACGGGGTGGGACATGTTTCGTTTGAAATCCCTGTGGCCAATTGGCTGCAGGGGATTCAGTGTAGTTGTTACCCCAATCAAATAGTGCCAGATGGTGCAAGGTTATTGGCACTCTGCCCATTTAATCGGACCCTGTCCATTGCACCATTGCTCATTGTAGCCAGTGTAACAGTGTGCTTGGGTGCGTTCTTCTGTTGGTTAATCCTGTTAACCTCTGTTGTGTCACCACTAGTTTGGACTTTACCCCCAGTGACCCGGTCTGATATTTGACCTTATATGAACTCAGCCTGCCCTGACTTTGGATTTGTTTCTAACTACCCTTACCTGGTGCCTGCCCTGACTTCGGATTGTTCCTGACTACACCTCTGCCTTACCCACCCGTACCACACATTTTCAGACTGACCTTTGTGTATGACTTTGGCTTTTATTATTAATATTATTATTAAACAGGATTTATATAGCGCCAACATATTACGCAGCACTGTACATTAAATAGGGATTGCAAATGACAGACTAATACAGACAGTGATACAGGCTTGTTTCTGGATTTAGTAATAAAACTTGTTAGGATGAAAGGATTTATGGTGTTGGTAGTGGTTTGTGTGCCCGGGCGCATTACAGTAAGTACATTGGTGAATCGAAATGATTGGATGTAATTTTTAGCTTTCATTCTTCTATGCTGGCAGCCCTGGTGGTGGTGGTGCTGTGTGAATAATACCATGCAGCAATGAATTGGCCAACACTAGCATCTCCTGGATTGGAGATATGGATCCAGGTTGTCCAGGCTCCATCATAATATGGGCATCACTGTGAGACCCAGATGGGTTTGAATGCTACTTGAAGGGGCGGCTCCTTATCCTAAGAGGAGGAGGTTGCCGTTACCCATGAGTGACGCTGACGGCCGTCCATTCGGTGGGAGGTGTTTGTGCCACGCACATAGCCTATGTGATGTATTGCTTTGCAATCATGCATAGTTGACTAATGCCCCCCACAAGGCACACCATGGAGTATCTGCGGGCATTTAAGGAAGGACTTGGGATTAAAGAGTCTCTCCAAAACATGAAGCTACGAGTAGTCCCCGAGTTAAGGACATCCGACAAAGGGATGACTC
Organism: Pyxicephalus adspersus; assembly: GCF_032062135.1. Taxonomy (NCBI): domain Eukaryota; kingdom Metazoa; phylum Chordata; class Amphibia; order Anura; family Pyxicephalidae; genus Pyxicephalus; species Pyxicephalus adspersus. Next base: position 152,354,147 of record NC_092860.1, on the reverse strand, counting down.
TTGCATACGAACGGGACTTCTTGCTTGCTCCTGTGCAGGAAAAAGGCTTGTTGGGGGGGAGGGGGCAGTTTGCATGACTTGCAGAAGAAATATTTTGGCTGTAACTCTTTAATGACCAAAAACACTTTTTTGCTTTGTTTGTGATTAACTCACAGTGAGGATTTCATATAGTAAAATACACCATGCTGCTTAACATGTTGAGACAAACATCTTTCCTAATTGCATTTATTAAAATATTGTACCTATTCCTACTTACATACATATTCAACTTAAGAACAAACCTAAAGTCCCTATCTCATATGTAACCCGGAGACTACCTGTACTTGGATAGAAAGATAATGGAAGAGTTTAATATTGACTAGATAGGTGCCTAGTGGCAATTTTTAATTGTGGAAAAAAAGAAATTACATTTATTTAATTTATATACCGGTATCTGTTTGTTGTAGCAGCCAGAATCTTTATGTTTAGAAGCATCTATTAGGGTCTTGAAGTCTGATAAAACGTTGGTAAGTGTCAATATGCATTGTTTGGATATATGGGGTAAAAAATAAGGAAAGTCACTTTGTGAGGACTAGTGTTGGTCGAATAGCTCACTATTCGATTCAGCAGCTATTCGCTCGAATAGAGCAAAACATTTGGGTGGTCGAATGTCAAAGTCGAACACCATTAAAGTCAATGGGAGGAAAAATTCGGGTTTTTTTCAGCACTGTGTAGAGCTTCTACAGCCTCCAAACAGATGTAAAAAGATACATTAGAAAAGGATACATGAAAAGATACATTGTAAAGATATACATTGTAAAAGGATACATAAAAAGATACATTATAAAAAGATACATAACACTATTACATACTCCTGTACTTCACATGAATATTAAAGTGCACCTGTCAAATCAATATTAGGCTAAAGCTAGGTACACACTTCCAATAATTATTGTTAGAAAATGAACGATTACGACCGATCAACGATTATGCACGATTATAGTTGAACAATCATATTGTGCACAATTCTGTACATGCTGTAACAATATGATCGTTCAAATATATTCCACCAACAACGTCCACACACTAGATACAATCGTTTGACATGTAAAGGAGAAAGTGTACCGCAGAAACATGCACAATCACTGAACGACACGATACTGTACACACGATAGATAGTGAAAGATCGTTGGCCAATCAGATCCACCGTGGCGGTCATTCATTTCCAACGACAATCCTCGTTCGTCGGCTTCCTTGGTCACTTTTTTTGGCCAATCGGTTGTTCATTGGTCGTTCGTCAGTCGTATCTAACGAAATTATTGGACGTGTGTATGCAGCTTTAGTCTACGCGGACTGCATTCCCATGGGCTAATCTACACCAGGACGTTTCCTTCAGGCACGTTTTTGAGCGTTATCTTAAACGTTGCTTGCAACATTTAAAAAATTAAAACGCTGGATAAACACGGGAAAATGCTTACATTAAACTCAATGGAGGCTTTTTCAAGCGTTTTTAAGCTTTTATGAAAGCTTCCACTGAAAACAATGGGGGCTTTTATAAACATTTTTAGCAGGACTTTGGAATCTGGAAGCCCCCTTTATTAGGGAGACTCCCAGATCTCCACTGCCCCTCCCTGGGGAATGAGTACAGGGGTACATAAATTCCCTTACGCATTCCCTGAAAGGGTTAAAATATAAGTAAAAAATAGGACAAGGCTTTAATGTTAAAATATTTTATTAATGTGTGTGTTTGTGTAATTAAACTTTTTTTTTTTTACAGGTTATCCCAATGACAGGAGGATTTCCAGGGTTGCAATGAACAGAGCCCTGGAGATCCTCCTGACAGTGAGGGATTACAGGGCACTATGGGTTAAATGAGGACAAGCCTCTTCATTCACCCCTAGTGCTCTGGCTGAGGTTTTACATTTCTCAGCCATTCAGCACTAGAGATGAATGGGGAGCTTTACTATGCTGACAGCTCTGCTCCCCTGATCACTCGTCACAGTGATCAGGGGAGCAGAGCTGTCAGCATAGTAAAGCTCCCCTGATTGCTCTGCTCCCTGATTGGCTGAGGAAATGGAAACCCTGATGATGCTTGAGCTGTCATCAGGGTTTCCTATTTCTCAGCCAATCACAGAGCAGTAGAGGTATGAATGGAGATAGTATCGTATTGGCTGCTGTTACAGCTAATTGAAGGCACCTGCTTGAAGTTCCCACGGTCCAGGAATCCCACAATGACATTATGATTCATAATGTCATTGTCAGATAACCTGTAAAACATAAAAAAAGAACAAGTTTAAAATAAAAAACACATACGAAATAATTTAAGAAAAAAAAAATTTTTTTTTTCTCCCGAATTTTTGCTGTTGAATCCCGTGTTTTTCGGGTCGGGTCTACCCGAATTCGAACAGCCATATTTGGGTCGAATATAGGGACAACCCGAATTCGAACATCAACACTAGTCATCACTCCATTCAAATGGTTTTGTTAAAGCTTCATACAAAGTTTTCAATTTGGTATTGGCATCTGGAATTAATTGTCTGACATTGAAAATTGTTCCTATTTGTCCCCTATTTGGGTAGGTAGGTCTGCTTTGGTCTTCTTTCTGTCTTGGTCTACATGTCTTGTGCCTGGTCCCAGACAGTGTCCCAGAAACTTTCATATATGGTTTGCACCATTGTACTTTCTCCTTAGAAACTCTGCATTTTTTTCTGTTCTAGATACAGTAACAAAGATAATGGTTCTTCCTCTGCTGTCCGGGGCACACAAGAGAATGTCATCAACAACAAAATCTTCACCGTCGGGTGAACTGGTGTCCATCCTGACAGTATCATGATCAATGCTTGCATGAATTCACTAGGTGAAGTGACCATACATTGTGGGGGTCTTGTCTATGCATATTATTGGCCTTCAAACTGGAATGCAAACAGTGGCTGGCTCTCTGGATCTACAGGAACTACAGGAACACTAAAAAATGCATTTAAAAGATCATAACTGTATGAACTTTAGTTTCTTCTGGTATTGTGTTAAGCAAGGTATGTGGATTTGGCACACTTTGGTAGGTGTGTCCTTTTCTATGATCTTGTTAATAGCTCATGCACCATTTTTAAACAGGTTTTTCTCCTTTTTCACCCTTTTTTTGCTGGAAACTTGGAGTTTGAGCTTTGCTAGTTTTCTTTTTCAATACTCCTGCTTCCAGTAGTTTATCAATTTGTGATTTTATACCTGCTTGCTGGTCAGGTGATAATGGGTATTGTGGTATGCGGGGTATTTCAACTCCAGAGTTCAGCTTTATTTTTACTGGAGGAACTTCTAATTTACCCACATCATATTTGTCTTTGTCCCAGAGTCTTTCTGGCACTTGTTCAAATAAGCTCAACAGGGTCTTCTTTCCCCGCTGATTCCGCCAAGCCAGTTCCCTTTCATGTGGTTTCGCTATATAGTAGGTAGGAACAGATTGTAGTCTCGTTCATCCATTCATGTCTCCAATAGCTACAGCTTCTACACTGTCCATATGGGTGATGGCTTCAACCTCTAATGTCGTCCCAGGGCCCACGGCCTCCTCCTCATGCTGTTAAAGCTGCTGCCTGCCCAGTATCCAGCTCTAGATGCCAGTTACCAATGCTGTCCACACTCCATCTCAGAGGGCTAAATTATTATGAGCCATCAGGATGCAGGTATGCTTCTGATGAGCCAGCTGATTCGAGTGGGTGGCATCTTTAACCCTGGAGTGCAGCTCGAAGCAGAAGTGGAAGTGCATGCCAATCACATCAAATTGGTGCAAATCTGCCAGAGTGGCGCTGTAGAAATTCCCTTCTATGATGTCCCAGCGCACATTAGGCATTGGGTACTCTAGCACTTCACCAGCTTTGAATCCAACAGGCATAGCCATGTTCCATATCACCAGACATTCGGGGCTCAGCGCCTCGGTGAGCCGAATAAACAGGTGGTCCAGGTTGGTTTTGTACATTTCCAGTGATTGCTCATGATACCTGATAACATCCCATATACAGAAGTGCATGTTGACAATGTAGGGCCAGCACACTCTCTATGTACTCGGGTCAGGAAATAGAACCGTACAAGGTGGTTGTCAGTTCTGTAATGACGCACTTCACCGTAAATTATGCCATTGTGCATTTCACCCAAAGATCCCCCAATGTGCCATTTGCAAATGACATCTTACCCTTCCCTTTCAGCTGGTTCTCAGTCTGAAACTCATCATTCTGCAGTATTTTCACAAGATCTTTGTTGACAGATCTTTGAATGGAGTCTCCCTCTCAGATTACACACTTGCATTACACACTTCGGGGTGTCAAACTGCGGCATTGACAGCATTGTTAACTGTGGCATCTACAGCTGGGTACTGGGCAGGGGGCAGCAGTAACGGCAAGAGAAAGAGGTGGTAGGCCCTGAGATGGATCAAGGACGGCATTAAAGATTGAGACCATCACCTACATGGACAGTGTAGAAGCTGTAGCTACTGGAGACATTGCTGTGTAGGGGACTGCCTTTTCCTATCTGCTAGCTGTAACTTTGTAAAATGCGGCATGGACAGCGCTGTGTAGGGGACTGCCTTTTCCTATCTGCTAGCTGTAACTTTGTAAAATGCGGCATGGACAGCATTGTTAACTGGCATCTACAGCTGGGTACTGGGTACTGGGCAGGCAGCAGTAGTAACAGCATGAGGAGGAAGCATTAGGCCCTGAGACAGAGTGTGGACGACATTAGTAATTAGCATCTAGAGTTGGGTACTGGGCAGACAGCAGCAGTAACAGCAAGAGGAGGAGGCGGTGGGCCCTGAGACGAAGCATGGACAATATTAGTAATTGGCATCCAGATTTGGTTACTGCGCAGGTGGCAGAAGTAACAGCATGAGGAGGAGGCGTTAAGCCCTGAGATGGAGTGTGGACAGCATTTGTAAGTGGCAGCATCTATAGCTTGGTACTGGATAGGCAGCAGCAGTAACAGCAGGAGGAAGAGGTGGTGAGCCCTGAGACAGAGTTTGGTCAGCATTTGTAACTGGCATCTAGAGCTGGGTACTGGGCAGGTAGCAGCAGTAACAGCATGAGGAGGAGGAGGTAAGCCCTGAGTCGGATCAAGGACGGCATTAAAGATTGAGGCCATCACCTACATGGACAGTGTAGAAGTTGTAGCTACTGGAGACATTGCCTTTTCCTATCTGCTAGCTATAACTTGGACAGTGTTGTTAACTGGCATCTACAGCTGGGTACTGAGTACTGGGCAGGCGGCAGCAGTAACAGCAAGAGGAGGAGACATTAGGCCCTGGGACAAAGTGTGAACGGCATTAGTAACTGGCATCTAGAGTTGGGTTCTGGGCAGGTAGCAGCAGAAACAGCAGGAGGAGGAGGCGGTGGGCTCTGAGACAAAGTGTGTACGGCATTAGTAACTGGCATCTAAAGTTGGGTACTGGGCAGGCAGCTAGCTGTAACTTGGACAGTATTGTTAACTGGCATCTACATCTGGGTACTGGGCAGGCTGCAGCAGTTACAGCAGGAGGAGGAGCAGGCATTAGGCCCTGAGACGGAGTGTGGATGACATAGGTAACTGGCATCCAGATTTGGTACTGGGCAGGGGGCAGAAGTAACAGCAGAAGGAGGAGGCGGTAGGCTCTAAGATGAGGTGTGGATGGCATTAGTAACTGGCATCTAGAGTTGGGTACTGGGCAGGCGGCAGCAGTAACAGCATGAGGAGGAGGCATTAGGCCCTGGGACGGAGTGTGGACGGCATTAGTATCTTGCATCTAGAGTTTGGGACTGGGCAGGCGGCAGCATCAGTTACAGCAGGAGGAGGAGGCGGTGAGCTCTCAGACGAAGTGTGGACGACATTAGTTACTGGCATCTAGATTTGGTTACTGGGCAAGCAGCAGCAGTAACAGCAGGAGAAGGAGGCAGTGGGCTCTGAGACGGAACGAGGACGGCATTAGTATCTTCCATTTACAGTTAGGTACTGGGCAGTCAGCAGCATCAGTTACAGCAGGAGAAGGAGGCGCTGGCCTCTGAGACCAAGTGTGGACGGCATTAGTATTTGGCATCTAGAGTTGGGCAGTCAGCAGCATCAGTTACAGCAGGAGGAGGAGGCGGTGGGCTCTGAGACGGAACGAGGACGGCATTAGTATCTTCCATTTACAGTTATGTACTGGGCAGTCAGCAGCATCAGTTACAGCAGGAGAAGGAGGCGCTGGCCTCTGAGACCAAGTGTGGATGGCATTAGTAACTGGCATTTAGAGTTTGGTACTGGGCAGGAAGCAGCAGTAACAGCATGAAGAGGAGGCATTAGGCCCTGAGACGGAGTGTGAACAACATTAGTAACTGGCATCTAGAGTTAAGTCCTGGGCAGGCGGCAGCATCAGTTACAGCAGGAGGAGAAGGCGGTGGGCTCTGAGACCAAATGTGGACGGCATTAGTATCTTGCATCTAGAGTTAGGTACTGGGCAGGCACCAGCAGTAACAGCAGGACGAGGAGGTGGCAGGCTTTGAGACTAAGTGTGGACGGCATTAGTATCTTGCATCTAGAGTTAGGTACTGGCATGCGGCAGCATCAGTTAGAGCAGGAGGAGGAAGCGGTGGGCTCTCAGACGAAGTGTGGACGGCATTAGTATCTGGCATCTAGCGTTAGGTATTGGGCAGGCAGCAGCATCAGTTACAGCAGAAGGAGGAGGCAGTGGGCTCTGAGACAAGTGTGGATGGCATTAGTAACTGATATTTAGAGTTGGGTACTGGGCAGTCAGCAGCAGTAACAGCATGAGTAGGAGGCATTAGGCCCTGAGACGGAGTGTAGACGACATTAGTAACTGGAATCTAGAGTTAGGTCCTGGGCACGTGGCACCATCAGTTACAGCAGGAGGAGGAGGCGGTGGGCTCTCAGACGAAGTGTGGACGACATTAGTAACTGGCATTCCGATTTGGTTACTGGGTAGGCAGCAGCAGTAACACCAGAAGGAGGAGGCGGTGGGCACTGAGACCAAGGGTGGATGACATTAGTATCTGGCATATAGAGTTGGGTACTGGTTAGGCGGCAGCATCAGTTTTAGCAGGAGGAGGAGGCAGTAGGCTCTGAGACAGAGAGTGGACAGCATTAGTATCTTGTATCTACAGTTGGGTACTGGGCAGGTGGCAGCATCAGTTACAGCAGGTGTAGAAGGCGGTGGGATCTGAGACCAATTGTGCACGGCATTAGTATCTTGCATCTAGAGTTAGGTATCGGGCAGGCGGCAGCATCAGTTACAGCAGGAGGAGAAGGCGCTGGGCTCTGAGACGAAGCGTGGACGGCATTAGTATCTTGCATCTAGAGTTAACTACTGGGCAGACGGCAGCATCAGTAACAGCAGGATGAGGAGGCGGTTGGCCCTGTGACGGAGCAAGGACCGCATTAGGTTAATCAGGTTAATATGAACCAGCACAGAGAACGCACCCAAGCACACTGTACACACTGAGGCTTAAAGAGAGCAATGGTATCCAGGACAGGTTATCCTTAAATGGCCAGAGTGCCCAATGACCTTGCGCGACCTGGCGCCATTTGATTGGAGAATAACTGAATCGAATTCAAACTAACTATGTCCCAACTCGCGGCAAGGCAGCCGTGTGCCTCACCCGCAGGAGGTACAGGAGGCACGTGTGGTAGGGTGCGCACCTCTTTCCATAGTACCCCTGGGACAGGCCCTACTTTGCATATCTGCAGGAGTGCTGAGAACAAGACTTTCTCTGTTCACGTCCATAGGGATGCTGGAGATGCCGCCTGGCCGAACAGTAGTTCGGCTAGAACAGATCTCTCCCCCTGCAGGGAGAGACGTTGCGAGCAGGGCAAAAGCCTAGGCCACACTGCCTGCTGCAGCAGCGTCTCCCTCGCTGGCAGTGATCCCCAGGGACGCTGCGGGCTCGTTGGAAAGGTAAGATTCTTAGAGATATCTCCTGCAATCTATCAGAAAAAACTGAAAAAATTTTGTATTTCTGAAAAAATTGACAGATATTTTATTTTGATACCAATTGCTATCTATTAAAAAAGCCATAATAATTTATGTATCTCTCCAAAAAATACAGATTTTTAAATATCATTCCTCCTGCAATCTATAAAAAAACAGAAAAATTTCTGTATTTATCTATAAAAAATACAGATCCTTCATTCTGATCCTACTTGCTATCTATCAAAAATGCCATAAAAATTTCTGTATTTCTCTCCAAAAAATACAGATGTTTAATTATGATACCTCTTACAACCTATCAAAAAAAAACAGAAACATTTCTGTATTTCTGTAAAAAAATACAGATTTTTTATTCTGATCCCACTTGCTATCTAACAAAAAAGACAGAAAAAAATCTGTATTTCTCTCCAAAAATACAGATATTTATTATGATACCTCTTGTAATCTATCCCAAAAAAACAGAAAAAAGTTCTGTATTTCTGTAAAAAAAAATACAGATATTTCATTCCGATACCACTTGCTATCAAAAAATCCATAACAATTTCTGTATTTCTTTGTTTCAATCGTTTTTATTGGTTATAACAACAATTTAACAGATATAAACATAACACAAGGTTTACAAAAAAACACGACATTATGGAAAAATATTAGGGGGAGTACCCCAACACGTGCAATGAAATAGAACAAGTAGCATGTCATTGCTCAAGTGCAAACCATACAGCTCAATGACCGAAGACCATTACAAGAACAGCCTCCCGGTCAACTATTAAAAGGAGAAGGGAAAACCAGAGGGAGAAAGAAGGTAAGGTTAAGGGAACATGAGGGGCAAGAGGAAGCCTGACTGGCCCAGTAGCAATGCACTCGCTTGTGCTGTACGCCCCGATAAACCGAAGCAATTTCTATACTGCCCTTGAGTAATGTAGTACCTATGGCCAAAGCATTTTAAACTGAGGTGATTCCTTAAACCAGTCCCACATGGACCACGTGAGTTTGTATTGCTTCGTCCTATTCTCGTCCTCCGCGACCAGATACTCCATCCTTTGTATTCTTTCCAATTCAGTAAGCCATTCCCTTATAGATGGTGCTAAGGGCTGCTTCCATTTCCTTGGTATTATTGTCCTAGCTGCATTTAAAAAATGCCTAAGGACATCCCGTTTATTTGATTTTATAGAGCCAGGGAGGATAGATAATAAAGCCATTTTGGGCGTTAGTGTTAAGTCAGAATCAGTCGCTGTATTGTATAATACAATGACCTGATTCCAGAAGCTACGAATGTCAGAACAGTCCCACCATATATGTAACATAGTACCCCGGTGGACATGACACCGCCAACATGCGTCAGAGGATGATGGTGATATCCTGTGAATATCTGTCGGGCATATATACCACCGGGCCACTATTTTATAATTGGTCTCCTGGGTTTTACAAGAGAGTGCCATTTGATGAGTTAGTATGAATGCTTTTTCCGACTCCAAAGGGGAAACGGGGGCCCCCAGATCCTTTTCCCAATACTTTGTGTACGTGGGCATGCTAACGGCCGAATACCTCGTCAACATTTCGTATAACTGGGAGATAACATGCTCCGGCCGTCGTGTGCTGCTTAGCAAAGATTCGAATGCCGTATGGTTTCTACAGAAAGCAGGCATATCCGGGAATGTAGATAGAAAGGACGACAGCTGATTATACACCAACCAGGCATAAGGTCTCCTCTGGACCTCAGGGTCCAGGGAAGAGAAGGGAGGCAACCTTCTATTCTGTAGGATACTATAGACCTGTCTGTGGTCCTGAGCCGTCCAAGAGAGAAAATTGCTTACATGCATTGCCGGGGGAAAAGCTGGGTTGTCAAAGAGAGGGGTCATGGGGCCCACCCGAGTAGACACCTGTCCAACTCTAATAAGGCTGTCCCAGATTTTCAACAGGTCTGAAGAGACAATAGGGATTGGGTCGTGTGCACACAACTTAGACCTGTCCACCCACAATAGGGAGCGTAGGTCAATAGGGGATAAAAGAGTCTCCAAGGGAACCCAGCCCTTCCTGTCCCTGTTGTGAAACCAGTCCACTATGCGTGCCAACATGGTGGCTCTATAGTACATTCTAAAGTCGGGAACCCCCGCCCCACCCAGTGCCTTGGGTCTGGACAGGTAGCGTAAAGCTATCCTAGATCGTTTTGCTTTCCAAATAAAGTCTCTACATAATTGTTGTATTTTTCCAAGAAAGGCGGGGGGTAGGTATATAGGTACGGTTTGAAAAATATATAGTATTCTAGGTAAAATATCCATCTTCAGAGTATTGATCCTCGCGAACCAAGATAGGGGCAGCGATGAATATCGACCTAAATCTGATTTCAGCTTACCTAGTAACGGTTCATAATTGTGACGGAACATCTTAGCAGGATCAGCCGAAACAAAAATCCCCAAGTATTTGATCTTGTCCGAGCAAATTCCAAAGGATGTATGATCTCTAACATACCGAACTTGGGCTGGTTGGAGTGAGATATTGAGCAAGTTTGATTTAGTATAATTTACTTTGAAATTGCTCAACTGCCCAAAGAGATCAAACTCCTCTAACAGCGCAGGAATGGACCTTTCAGGTGAGGAGATATACAAGAGTAAATCATCCGCAAATAGAGAGAATTTGCAGTGGTAGCTTCCAACATTGATCCCTTGAACATTGGGGTTATTCCGAATTGCTACCGCCAGATGCTCCATCACAATAGCATACAGCAGGGGGGATAGGGGGCATCCCTGCCTAGTGCCGTTACGTATCGGAAACGGGGCCGACAGACTGCCATTGATTCTTACTCGTGCTCTGGGTGATGAGTAAAGTGCCGCTATTCTTGCTATCATGCGCGGCCCTAGGCCTATCTGGTGCAAAGCTTGGTACATAAAAGCCCAGTTAACTCTGTCAAAAGCTTTTTCCGCATCAACTGACAACATGCACAAAGGGGTGTGTGAAATTTTTGCGGCATGAGCGACCAGAAAGGTTTTGATGGTATTATCCCTAGCCTCTCTCCCGTTAATAAAGCCTACCTGATCATAATGTATCAGCCCAGGCATGTAGGTGGATAAGCGGTTAGCTATTAATTTGGAGAAGAGTTTAGCATCAACATTGATTAATGAAATAGGCCTGTAATTGGAGCATACTGTGTGGTCCTTGCCTGGTTTGGGGAGAACGGTGATGTGAGCCTCGAGGCTTTGGGGGGGAAATAAGGTGTCGCCTGTTATGGATGAGAAGACCTTTGTCATGAAAGGGACAAGAGCGTCAGCATGTGTCTTATAAAATTTAGGTGTAAACCCGTCAGGACCCGGGCTTTTACCGGACGGGGTGTTACTAATGGCTGTTGCCACCTCTCTTTCTGTGAAGGCAGATTCCAAGCCAGAGGACACTTCCGGGTCTAATTCTGGTAGGGCCGTAGATGTTATGTACTCCCGAAGGGATAGGGGTGGACTTGATGTATGTTGAATACTGTAAAGGTCTGAATAGTATTTCTGGAATATGTCCAAGATGTCCTGGGGTATAGCGGTATTTACACCCTTTGCGTTCTTAATAGTAGGTATATATGTGGCTGTTGGCCTCTGGTGAAGTCCCCTAGCCAACAACCTGCCGCATTTCTCCCCGAACTGGTAATAAGACTTGCGGTACCTGTCTCTGTGCTTTTGATGGGCCAGATCGTATAGTTGAAGGAGATGTCTCCTGGCAGAGGTCAGCTCAGTAAAGGCTGCAGAGGTCAAGGTGGTCTTATGTAGTCTTTCAAGGTCGCGTATCGTATGAAGTGTGTTATTTATGTCTAGAGATCTAGCTTTCTTGAGTTTTGTCCCATGTTGGATCAGCACCCCGCGCAATACTGCTTTAAGCGCTTCCCATTGAAAGGGAAGAGAGGTGTCGTCTGTCTCATGGTCTTGGAGGAAATATTTGATAGCGTCCAATATGGCCCCCTCGCAGACCGGATCTTTGAACAACGTGTCATTACATTTCCAGGTCCACTCACGAGGAACCACAGAGGGAGTCTGGAGGGAAAGTGTGACCGAAAAATGGTCTGACCATGGGCAGCTATCAATAGACACCTCTGGATGCCAATCCAAGATCCTGTGACTCCCCAAGATATAATCTATCCGTGAATATGAGCGATGGGGGTTAGAAAAGAAAGTGTAATCTTTATCCTCTGGGTGTAAGGTACGCCACATGTCCAAGATTTGAAGATCGTGTAATTTAGCCTTGAAGGCGTTTAATTTTGAATAGGGGACTGAGGAGTGACCTGTCGAAGTATCTAACCTAGGATCCAAGGGGAAGTTAAAATCCCCGCCTATGATCAGGGCGCCCTCAGCGTACGCATGCAACTTAGTCAAATACTGGATAGCCGCCACCGTCGGCTGCTGGTTGGGGGAGTAGATAGAGGCTATGGTAAATTTCCTGTCCCATAAGGATATTTTGGCAAACGCATACCTGCCTGCAGGGTCTATGCACGTGTCCAATATCTGTACAGGGAGAGACTCATGAAAGGCTATGGAAACTCCTTTCGTTTTCCCCAAGGGATTGGTGCTATGGATCCAAGTTGGGTAGTATGGGTTGCGGAGGAGTGGTATCCTGGAGGAGTAGAAATGAGTTTCCTGGAGCAATAGTATATGGGCTCTAGCTTTGTGCTGGCCATATAAAAGTTGGGAGCGTTTGATAGGACTGTTAAGTCCCTTGGCATTAAGAGTACGTATCACCAGCTTTTGTGCAGCATTAGATCGTGTAGGCATGGCGTCTGGTAAATCTATATGCTCGATTAAAGAGTGGATAACTAGGCAGTTGGTGTACCCCCTATGTTAAGAGGTGCCAACTGGGCCAGTCAGGAACAGGGAGGTTTGGAGAGGGAAGGAAGGTAAGGGGTGGAGCAGGAAAGACTATAGTCGATTAGGGGGGATTAATCCCAATCGTCCAAAGGGGGTCTCTAAAATAAGGAATTAACCTTATTCGCCGCCTAAACCGGCGGAGTTCCTATGTGGGTGAACGTGGTCGGGGGAAAACGGAGCAGGGTAGTTGTAGAAAATAGCATGAGTGTGTCCACGCAGGGGAAGAACTGATACTGAGTAAACATTGCTATGGCACAACATAAAAGACCTGAAGTAGTCAGCATATAACATTTAACAGCGAAACATATAACCGGAAATCAGTGAGCAAATGTAAAAACAGAAATCCCCCTCCCCCCTCTTCAGGTGCTCTCCTGGCGGCCCCCTCGAGATTAAACAAGCTAGCATGCAAATCTTTAATCGCCATTATAGGGGAGTACCAGGCTATAGGAAGTGCAAGGGAGTCTTGGGTACCAAAGTGCGGTTAGTGTCACTAATGCCTGGGATTCAGTTGTTGGACACAATCTACCTAGGTATGAAAAAGATGGTATGTCCAGATGACAAAATACCAGATTAACCGGTTGTAACAAAATGTACCAGAATATCATAAGGAGGGGGTGAGTGGGAATGGTTATGGGGGTGAACTGCTGCCTGAAATAAAACGACCCCTCCCATGTTATGTACCCCTATACGAACCAAACCACTGTTGGGATAGTTCCGGCATCCAGCATAATGCCTAGCTTCATATTGTTCCGTGTAAGAAATCAGTACAGGAGGAACTCTCAGTGCTCTGCTGCAAGGGAAAGGTCGGGGGATCATTCGCCTGGGCGTCTTCCGGAACATGTAAAGGTAATCAAGGGTGTGGTGGTGATCCTGAGGAGAACATATCCCTGTCCTGGGCAGGGCTCTGGCGTTGACCAGATGGGCCTTTCGGGGTGCGTTGAGGAATGTCTCCAGAAGGTGGGTTCCCGATGACAAGAGATGAAGGAGCGGAAGGCCAATCCGGCAGTTGAATATCAGGCAGTTGAAGGGCTCTCTGTAAACGTGGAAAATCCGAAGGATCTCTGAAGAAATGGCTTTTACCAGCATGTCGCACTATTAGATGGAATGGGTAGCCCCATCGGTATGGAATGGATCTGGTGCGGAGCTCATTCAGAAGTGGTCTCACAGCTCTGCGAAGGTCCAGTGTATGTTTGGAAAGATCTGGAAGTAGTTGAATTTGAGCTCCAGCGTATTCTATGGAGGTAGCTGTCCTGGCCTTTTTCATTATGTCTTCTTTGGTTCTGTAGAAGTGTACCCGGCAAATCACATCCCTTGGGCGCTGGGGGTCATGCCCGCGGGGTCCCAGGGTCCTGTGTACTCTGTCCAATTCGATGTCAACATCCGGGGGGAGCGCCAACAGGTTAGCAAATATGGTATAGGCTGCGGTATATAACTCAGAATTTAGCACAGTTTCAGGTAACCCTCTGATACGTATATTATTGCGCCTATTGCGATTTTCAGCGTCATCGTGAAGTAGGTACAGCGTGTTAATCTGGGCCGCCTGGCGCTCGAGAATTGCAGTGTGAGAAGCAACTTGAGAGGAAAGTTCTTTACACTGAGTCTGAAGTACAGTAGTGGTGGTAGATACTTGCTGCAGGGTTTGTTGTACGCGGTGGAACTCTGCTTTACAGCTGGACTCCAACCTTTCAATACTGTGATGGAGGTCAAGTTTTGTTGGCAGGGCCTTCAAGTGGGCCTTCCAGTCCCAATCCATGTCATCCTCCCCCTGGTCATAAAAGTGTTTGGAGGGTCCCTCCAAGCTGGAGATCATGCTGGGGCTTAACACTGAGGGTAGGGGAGACCCCGGTACCTGTGTAGGTGGGGAAGCTTGATCTGGTGTCCTCCGGGCGCTCTGTGGAGAAGAGGCGTCCCTTGAGTAGGCGGGTGTGCCGTCCGCGGTCTCCCGCGCCTCGGATCCGGACTGTAATTGAGGCCGCGGTTTTGCGGCCTGTTCACATGCGGTCCGGCTCCCGGCCGCAAAAAGCCCTGGAATGTCCCTGGACGTGGGCGTTTCGCTCCCGGGACATCCCCGCTGGCTCCCCCGGTGCTTAGGGCCCATGTTGAATCGGGTTATGTGCCGCGATATTGTGGTGTGCTGTCTATCCCCCTTGTAGGACACGGAGCGGTGGAATCACGCGTCCTCGTCCGCCATCGCCCGGCCACGCCCCCCCCAATTTCTGTATTTCTGAAACAAATACAGATATTTAATTATGACACCTCTTGCAATCTATCAAAAAAACAGAAAAAGTTCTGTATTTATGTAAAAAAAATACAGATATTTCATTCTGATACCACTTGCTATCTATTTTTATTATATTTTAATATTATACCTCTTGCAATCTATCAAAAAAAAAAAACAAAACGAAAAATTGCTGTATGTGTCCATAAAAAATACAGATATTTCATTCTGATACCACTTGCTATCTATCAAAAAAGCCAGAAAAATGTCTATATTTCTGTAAAAAAACAGATATTTCATTCTCATACCACTTGCTATCTATAAAAAAGCCATAATAATTTCTGTGTTTCTCTTCTACAAATACAGATTTTTTATTATGATACCTCTTGCAATCTATCACAAAAAACAGAAAAATTTCTTTATTTATCTATAAAAAAATAGATAGAAACAGATATTTCATTGTGATTCCACTTGCAATCAGAAAAGTCATAAAAATTTCTGCATTTCTCGACAAAAAATACAGATATTTATTTATGATACCTCTTGCAATTTATCAAAACAGAAAAGTTCTGTATTTATGTAAAAAAAATACAGATATTTCATTCTGATACCACTTGCTATCTATCAAATAAGCCATACAAAAATTCTGTATCTCTCCAAAAAATACAGATATTTAATTATGATACCTCTTGCAATCTATCAATAAAAACTAGAAACATTTTTGTATTTCTCTCCAAAAAAGACAGATATTTATTTATGATATGTCTTGCAGTCTATCAAAAAAATACAGATATTTCATTCTGATCCGACTTGCTATCTTTCCAAAAGGACAGAAACATTTCTGTATTCCTCTACAAAAAATACAAATATTGTAATGCGCCTGGGCACACAAACCACAGCCAACTCCAGATATCCTTTTATCAAGTTTTATTATCGTCATAAAACAAGACAAGGGTTATTTACAGATGTTAAGTCCGATAAGCGTAGTACAGGAGGGTAAGGCAAAGGCAGGTCAGGAACAATCCGAGGTCAGGGCAGGCAGCAGGCAAGAGTGGTCACAAACAATTCGAGGTCAGGGCAGGCAGAGTTCAGGCAAGAGTCAGGTTTCAGACCAGGTCCCTATGGGAATGACAAACTGGATTAACATAAACCAACTCGAAGGAGGCACCCAAGCACACTGTGTTCACAGAGGCTTATAGCGGGCAATGGTGTCCAGGACAGGTTCTCCTTAAATGGCCAGAGTGACCAATGACCTTGCGCCACCTGGCGCCATTTGATAGGAAGGTAACTGAATTGAGTTTAAACCAACCATGTCCCGCCCCGCGGCGAGGCAGCCGAGTTCCACGGCCTCGGGGGGTACAAGAGGCATGCGCGGTAGCGTGCACACCTTTTTCCACAGCACCGCTGGGACGTGCCCTACTTTGCACCTCCACAGGAGTGCTGAGAACAGGACTTTCAGTAATCACGTCCAAAGGGATGCAAAGGATGCCGCCTGGTCGAACAGTAGTTCGGCTAGGATGGATCCCTCTGCCTGCAGAGAGAGACACTCTGCAAGCAGGCCAGCAACCTCGGCCATACTGCCTGCTGCAGCGGCGTCTCCCTCTGCGGCTGGGTTTGCCAGGGACGCCGCGGGCTCGCAGGACAGGTAAGTTCCTTACAAATATATAATTATGAATCACAGCTATGTTACAAGTGATAAAGGCCTCAAAGTAGATAGAGGCAGAGGGCCCTGAGGGAGGTGCTCCGTTAAAAAAAAATAGCCAGTTATACAGCTACATTGCAAGTTATAGGCCTCAGAGACAGAGTAGAGGCAGAGGGCCATGAGGAGGAGGAGTAGAAGAAGATGAAGAAGGCAGTGAAAGTGCTCTTTCCATCAAGGTGTCAGCAGACCGTGCAGCAGTTGACGACTAATCAGTTCACTCTGAGAAGGGGGTGTTGAAGTTATTGCCGATCCAAGCCTTATTCATTTTAAGAGTGCATTGTGTCTGTGCCAGATATTTCCCCACCTGCCTCTCAAGTACTATGTGTTCATCAAAGGAATGAAAGCTCTGGAAAAAAAAGCATCTCAGAAAGACAAGACACCTGGCCTCTCCCAGTCCTATTCGTCAAACCTCTAGAAAAAGAAAAAAAGAAAAGAAAAGTCACTCTCTCTTTCCAGAAGCAGTTCAATGGAGCACCCGGGAAGTGAATCAGGTTGTGCATGTGGCTCAAGAGCATTAAGAGCATTAGTGTGTGATATATGTTTTAAAGAAGCAGGCCGAGATAAAGAAAATAATACAAGGCTAGTAAGAAGTTGCTGTTCTTCATCTAAAGAAGTTATATTCCACATTTTAGAAGGAAAGTCCAATTATTTTACGTTTAGGATCCTCTGGATCAGTGTTAAGATGGAGACTTAAAGCAAATCTACACCACAAAGGTCTGGTTGTTGCCCAGCAGTAGTATTAGAATTAGTGTCAAGTTGTTGAGGAGGGCAGATAAACAGGTCCTGTATAGGGATCAGCGAGAACTTCCTATAGGTCCGCAAATTTTCGGCGAACTGATTTTGCAAATTCCATTGAATTGCAGGTTCCCACAATCCCTGGGCTGTACTTTTTACATTGTACTCATCATAAGTACAGCCTGGGAGTTCTGTAAGTGAGAAAGGCCCGATTTGCAGGGAGATCGTAATTAAAAATTTTGCTCGCTCATCCCTAGTTTGCTGCACAAATCCTATTTGGAAGAAGGTATACAGAGGATCACGGGGCAAGTTGCCAGGGTGTGGCATAGGAATCAGTAGCTTTCAATAGGCATTCAATAGGAGAGCAAGAAGAAGGGTTCTATGCCTAACTTTTCATAGTAAGGAGATCTCTGATGGGTTTAGGTCAATTCTAGACCTGAAGGATTTATGTCCCTTTCACACTAGAAGGTTTTGTATGATAATTTTGCTGATGACATTGTCAGTCATTTGTCTGGCTCATTGGATGATTTTAATAGATCTAGCAGAAGCTTAAAGACCTGTCTCAATTAAGCAAAGCCATCAGACACCCTTTCTGTCTGCTATGTTTCAAACACCTCCAGTTCACCTGTCTACCCTTCAGTAGTTCCACAGCTCCAAAGATATTTAATAAAATATTTGTCACAGTGATTTTGAGGATAATATTCATTACGGTGAAATCTAGGTCAAAGAGTGTCTATTTCCATCAAGTCACAGTTTTTCAAGTCGATAGACCTGCTTGCATCTCCAGTTATGTCCACTTGCCAGCAAATACTTGCCGTGACCCTGGCACGAGAAAATTGATTTTTTTTCTAAGTTTTAGAACCAATAGCACTGCTCTTGAGAGGTCTTCTAAAAAAAGGAAGGATTCAGAAAAGGCAATGGTAATTATTTCCCATTGGCTAAAAATGTAAAGGTGTTAACTTTAATTATGATGGTTACTCTTTTTTTTTCTTTCTTGCCGTGACTAACTTTTCCATGACCGTTAGCAACATTCTATCCCTGACTGCCTGGGACTGAATGCCAACTTGCTGGAAGGCAGAGGCTCCTAGCATCTGGTTATTCTCTGTGGTGGCTGATATGCTCAAATCTTACAAACATCTATAAATAAATGCCACAATATATAGAAAGTTTTTATTTGTATAGCAGAAATCAAGGGTTTTCTTGATTTACCCATCACCAGCACAGGTTCCAGAATGTTCTACCTTCAGCTTCGAACGAGGATTTCGGGGTCAACTTTTTTAGGTCCAATTGTCAGCCCCACAACCACCAAGAGAGTAGAACGTCTTTTGCGATGACAGTTCTTTAAAGCAGTTGTGAAATTGAAGCCTTCAGCGATACTTTTCAGCATAGGACTTACATACCGTGTTTCCCCGAAAATAAGACACTGTCTTATATTTTTTTGGGCTTCCAAAAACACACTAGGTCTTATTTTCAGGGTAGGTCTTATATAGGTCTTATTTTCGGGGAAACACGGTAGTTACATAGTTACATAGTAGGTTAGGTTGAAAAAATACATAAGTCCATCAAGTTCAACCACATAGGAAATAAACATATCCCAGATATAAAACCCTATAAGACATAGTTGGTCTAGAGGAAGGCAAAAAAACCCTGGTACAACTTGCTTCAACAGGAGAAAAAAAATCCTTCCTGATTCCATGAGGCAATTGGATGTTCCCTGGATCAACAGTCACTGTTATTTTTTTTAATGCCTTAATACCCAGTTATATTCTGTGGTTCTAGAAAAGCATCCAGCTTTTTCTTAAAGCAATCTATAGTAGTTGCTGAAACTACTTCCTGAGGGAGCCGATTTCACATTTTCCCAGACCTTACAGTGAAGAATCCCTTCCTTATCCAGAGCTTAAACTTCTTTTCCTCCAGATGCAAAGAGTGCCCTCTTGTTCCTTGTAATGATCTTAAAGTGAATGATGGGGAAGAGAGTTTTCTATATGGACCGTTTATATGTTTATATATTTATACAGGGTGGTCATATCCCCCCTTAAACGTCTCTTCTCAAGGGAGAATAGATTCAGTTCAGCTAATCTCTCCTCATAGCTGAGCTCCTCCATTCCTTTTAATAATTTAGTTGCCCTTCTCTGCACTCTCTCCAATTCAACAATGTCCTTTCTGTGAACTGGTGCTCAAAACTGGATTTGCATATTCCAGATGTGGTCTGACCAATGCTTTGTACAGGGGCAGGATTATGTCTCCATCTCTGCAGTCTATTCCTCTTTAAATACAGGAATGTTCTTTGCTAGCTTTAGATCATACAGCTTGGCATTGCATGCTGGTATTATGTATATGATCTACCAGAACCCCCAGATCCTTTTCCATTTCTGACTCCCCCAAATGTATTCCCCATAGACAGTATGAAGCATGCATGTTGTTAGCTCCCCAGTGCATAAATTTACATTTATCTATTTTAAATGTAATTTGCCACTTGGCTGCCCAATCAAACAGTACATCCAGATCTGCTTGTAGATTATAGACATCCTGTATGAACTTAATTCCATTACATAGTGTGATGTCATCTGCAAACACAAAAATGGTACTTTTATTCCCAAACTCTATATCATTTATAAAGGTGTTAAACAGTAAAGGTCCCAACATTGAACCCTGGGGTACACCACTAATAACCTTAGACCAGTCAGAGTATGAATCATTACAACTCTCTGGATGCGATCTTTAAGCCAGTTCTCTATCCATTTACAGATTGACTTTTCTAAACCCTAACTTGCATATTACCATCTGTGTCAAATGCTTTAACAAAGTCCAAGTACACTATATCAACTGCTACTCCACTGTCTACCTGTTTACTTACTTCCTCATTAAAAGATAGTAAATTTGTATGACAACTTCTGTCTTTCTTGAAGCCATGCTATCACTTTTAATATGATTTTCTAGCAGAAACTCCTCTATGTGGATCTTTATCAAACTCTCTCGGACCTTTCCAACTACGGACGTAAACTAACCGGTCTGTAGATACCTGGTAATGACTTTGCTCCCTTTTTGAAGATAGGAACCACACTGGCCTTACGCCAATCCATCGGTACCATGCAGGTGACTAAAGAGTCTCTAAAAATTTGAAATAGTGGCTTTGAAATAATCAAGCTCAGCTCTTTGAGGACACGTGGATGTAATCCATCAGGTCCTGGTGCTTTGTCAACCTTTGTCAACCTTAATTTTTCCCAGCTGATTCAATCATATCAATTCTGAACCATTGTGACTCAGGCAGTGACATTGCTATTATGAATTTGGGCTTGAGCTTTGCCATTTTCCTTTCTGTACACAGAGCTAAAAAAAAGTGTTTAGTAAATCTGCCTTGTCTTTATCCCCAGTTACCAACCTAGCAAAATCCTTTAAGGGGGCCTACATGCTCAGATCTGAACTTTTTGCTATTAATATATTTGAAATTTTTGGGGGGTTTGCCCTACTTTCCTTTGCAATCTGTCTTTCATTTTGAAGTTTTGCACATTTGCACATTGCAACTATTAGACATCAGTAACAGTCCAGAGTGAACCATCCTGCTTACAGTGACCTGACTACTACAGATCAGTAACAGTCCATAATGAACCAACCTGCATACAGTGACCAGTAGGGATGAGTGCGAAGGGCTCTGACAGTCTCGCAAGTTTCCTCGACTTCCCATGGGTCCGCAAAATTTAGGCAAAAGGATGGAGGACCAGAGACAGAGTGTGGGTCAGCAAGAGCAGTAGCAGTGTTTGTAACAGAATTTTTGTGAATGGAGTACTGACAGGCGGCAGCAGCAACAGCAGGAGGAGGAGGCGGTGGACCCTGAGAAGGAGCGGGAACCACATTAGTAACTGGCATCTAGAGCTGTGTGTAGTGCATTATCAATGCCACCCAGACGTGTACCATTTTAGTGAATGGAGTTCTGACAGGCGGCAGCAGCAACAGCAGGAGGAGGAGGCTGCGGGCCCTGAGACGGAGTGGGGACCGCATTGGTAACTGGCATCTAGAGCTGGGTGTAGTGCATCGTCAATGCCACCCAGAAGTGTACAATTTTTGTTAATGGACTACTGACAGGCGGTAGCAGCAGCAGGAGAGGGCGGAGGGCCCTGCCATGAAGCGTATTGGTAACTGGCATCTAGAGCTGGGTGTATTGCATCGTTAATGCCACCTAAAGGTGCACAATTTTACTGAATGGAGTAATGACAGGCCGCAGCAGCAACAGAAGGAGGAGGAGGCGGTGGGCCTGAGACAGAACGGGGACTGCATTGGTAACTGGCATCTAGAGCTGGGTGTAGTCCATCGTCATTGCCACCCAGAAGTGTGTAATACAAATATCTGAAATTTGTGATTAAACGTAGAAGGGCTAAACCAAGATGTTTTGTGCACCAGCCCTGTTCCTGTGGTCTGTGGTGCCGGAAGTGGTAGGAAGGTAGAAGATATTGCTAGTTTGCATCATGAAATGGATGACATGAATGCCAACCCTCAATCCTTCAATACTTAGCTGAAACATTAGGCAAAGGCAATGGTACTTATCTGTGTGTCAGTACTGGGGGTTTTCATCTGCAGTTTGTTGGCCTCCTGGAACTAACAGAAATGTAAAGTATATTGCTAGCTGACACAAGGGCAAGCATGACATTGATGATGAATGCCACCCCTGAACGTTGCGATAACCAGTGGAAAAATTCAACCGAGGCAGGCTCAGCTGACAGGGTATTGGTGATAGCCAGCCACAGACCAAGCACAGGAGCAGTGTGGATTCACAGAGGCATCTTGGTTGGCCAGTGCGTCCCTGTGTCAGTTAATCAGTGACATCTGCAATGGTGTGATGATAGTTGTTAGCAACCCACTATTAGTTCATTTTCAGAAAGGTTCCCTGTGTGGAATGTGGTGCGCGGAACTCCTCACACAGCCGGTCGCATAGTATTCTGCTCAGGCAGGCCAACTTTTCTTTTTCTTGCGCCGGGTTGGGTAGAAACTGTGACATTTTGTCTTTGTAGGGGTGATCCAGAATGGTGGCCAGCCAGTTATCATCACATTTTTTGATGCTGCAAAATGCGGGGGTCCCTCCATAGGCATTGCAACATGTAGACACACATATGAAAGAGGGGTTCCCTGTGCTCATCCTCCTCCTGTCCCTCAGTAGGCGCCAAAACATCTTCCTCCCCATCACCCACCTCTTCCTTGTCAAGCTGCAGCAGTTCCTGTTGTTCCATCGCCAGCACAATGCCTGGGGCGTGACAGCACAAATGCCGGTTGGACAGGTCCTGTCCAGTAGCCCCAACATGGTCTCATAGCCTCATGATCATCATCATATTAATCATCTTCCTCTTCCTCTTGAAACTCCTGATGCTAGCCAGTGTCTTTTCTTGCTCCTCCTAATGCTGGCTGTGTGCAATGGAGTGTAATGTCACCCTCATCCTCCTCCCCCATTTCTTCTCCTCCTCTCCCATCGCCACTTTTCATCAGGACACACAGGTATTATCAAGCAGAAAGATGATGGGTATAACGTCGCTTCAGCCTGACCGCTCCCGACTCACAACGTTTGTGGCCTGCTTAAAGGGTGTCAATACCTTGCACAGCATCTCCATCTGCAGCCACTGGTCACTAGTAAATATCTCAGTTGTGTGGCTGTACCAAACTCCCCGCTGATTCCATGCACCAGGCTGACCAAGTAATGGTGGATGGCTAGCTTTTGCTCAGACGCTGGAGCATGTGCAGGGGGGAGTTTGTGGCAGCCTCTGTTGGCGCTGGATCTTGCTAGACGGCAAACCTGGCTGCGGATGGAGCGACCCTGTCTCAGTAAGTCCTGCAGTCCTGGGCACATGCGTAGGAACTTCTGTACCACCATAACATGTGTTATGCGGCCCATGCGCTGTGCTGCCACGAAGTTGGCCCCCTTGACGCACACTACGTTGCCTGTTGTGAGCCGCGAAGGCGTCAACCTACGGGCAGAAGCTGATACATCCTCGCAGCTAGAAGTCTGGCTGGCACCAACATCCTGAGACGTAGTAGCAATGACAGGTGGAGGAGGTGGAAGAAGAGACGATGACGTGGTTAACCTTCTTCAAGAGAACGCAAGTACTGCTCCCACTTTGATTTGTGGTTCTTGCGCATGTGGGAAAGCAGGGATGTTGTACCCAAATGTGATCCAGTCTGTCCTCTGCAGGTCTGCCTATGGCACAAGATGCTACGCACTCGTCATCATCTTTCAGCGTGAAAAAGGGCCACACTGGAGAGGTGCGTGCAACCACTCTGCTGCTCTTTTTCTTTGCCTGCCTCTGTGTTTGCTAGGTGCCCTGCGTCTGCTCCAGCTCGACCTCCCCCACGGTCACATCATTTCTGACTGTTCCACTGCTTATGCCCACTCCTCTGTCTTTACTTTGGGATTCACATGAAGCAGATTGGTGGCCCCTTCCATCCCCAGTCTGTTGCTTCTGCTGCCTTTCCTCTTCATCTGTTTTGGAACTGCTGCTACCCCTTACACGCACTGGTGGTTTCCAGTCATTACAGTCATCATTATCTTCATTTTCATTTAAGCCAACCTCTGCAAATGCAGTCACTGATCCAGAACCCTCACCCAGCAAGTCCTGACCACAGTTTCCAAGGGTCTCAAAGTCTTCTTCCAGCTCTGAACTTCGCACTGACAGATCCCCAGGCTGTTCGTCAAACAGCACAGGAGAGTCATGGGGAGGTACAGGCACATTAGCCACGCTAACTCCTGTGTTTGCTCTTGTCACCGCTGTGCTGGTTCCTGCTGCTGCTGCTGCAGAAGAAGAGCCTGCTGCACTTGAGGCCCCCGAAACCCAGTCTACAATCCTCTCCACAAGGCGTGGCTGTATGATTGTATTCCACCCTCTCAATACATCTACCAGGGTACTGGTGCTCCGCACTGCTGCTGCTGTCCTACAGTGACGGACTCCCGGGGAGTATGCCCCCTGCCAGATGCTGCAGGTTGCCCAATGCCATGCCTTCCCCATGTCTACCTCTCATCTTTTACTTATTCAGTCAAAAATCCACCTGTACTAAATGGTTTATTTGGTAAATAGGAACAGGTATCAAACACTCAAATATCTGTACTTATTTTACAGTAGGCCAGAAACTTACCTATACCAAACAAGCACATTTGCCCAATAGGAACAGGTATCAAACACTGAAATATCTGTATTTATTTTACACTAGGCCAGAAATTTAACTGTACCAAACGGTCTTCATTGGAAAATAGGAATTGAAATTGATTTTATTTAGTTTTAGTGAATGTACAGTGTGAAAAAAAGGTGACAGTGTCTTCACTAATACACAATATAGATTACACTAAATGCTGACTGCTGACAATTTAACAAAAGTGACTAGCTATGCATGGCACTACAAGTAGCAACAACCACAATTGTACCTTCAGTGCATTTGCAGTCAGTGAACAGTACCCAAGAGTGTAATACACACAATAAAACTTACACTAAATGTGCTGACTGCTGTCAATTTAAAAAAACTGATTAGCTAGTAGCTCATGTAAAAGTAAAGATGTCTGCCTAACCTATTCTACATATACAATATCCTATACTAAACAGTCCTACCTACTATATGCCCTATAAAACACAGAACTATCCAGCTAACAATTAACTAAGAAGCTCCTGCACTGGCCATGTCACAATACACGTCTCTCCCTGTGTCTATCCTTTACACAGAACACACCTTCCCTGTATATATATTCCTGAGCTCAGATCTCTCCTGATTGGCTGCTGGGTCTTGCTGTCCATTCTGGGAGCAAATGATTCACTCCCTGACGCGATTCTCAATGAAATTTCCCACCGTTACCGCCCCCCTGCTTTTTCCCTCATTCGTTCAGCGAGAACACGACCTCTTGGCGAATCACAAGGCCATTCTCGCTTACATGTTGGGTAAGCGAGAAAGGCCCGATTTACTTTGAGATCGAAATTACAAATCTCACTCATCCCTAGGTAAAAGACATGTGTTTAAAATATGGAAACCTCAAATGTTAAGCTGGGGGTCGCAAGCTGCCCTCCTATTTTCTGGTCACCTAGACTTCAATCCTGAAAAAAAATTTTGGTTACAATTCTAACTGGGACTCTATACCTTTTTTTTTCAACTTTATAAGGGGAGCTGTGCTTTAAAGTGAAAAGGCTTTTATTTTCTTCATATTCTAACCAAACCCTTCTCTAGGCATGGATCCTAGAAAGTTGAACTATGTCCATTCCTATCTATTCATACCTGGCTTCATGTTTCATCTCAACATTTGGTGGGGCCCTTGGTTGAGGGACATTGTCTCTTCTGAACAACCTGTGCCCCAAAATGGAATTTTAACAAAAGTAAAGAAAATATGTTGTTGGTTTCAGGTATGCATCAATGCACATTTTCTTCATCTGCACAAAAAAGGATTATTTTATTATGCTTTAAAGCTGACCTTTTAATGTGCTTTTACGGTCTCAGCAATTGAAATGTTAATTATTCAAATATAAAAAAAGTATATTAACCCCACCCCCCTCTATTCCCAAAGCTAAATGCTGTTGAGTTGGGAGGGGGGTCATATTTTTTAGAAGAAAAAAGATAATATTACCAAATGCTGGAAAATCTTTAACACAATAACCTGCATTAGACAACATACGTCTGTGGGAGGATGTGAAGCTGGCCCTAATGGCTCTGCATCTTTGATTGTGTTACTCTGAAACAGTAATTTACAATTAGATAAAAAGATGTGCATGCTGTGCTTTTGGCAAACATATACAGTCCTGGTGTGCTACAAATGTTTTTATAATAATATTGTTCTCGTAGGAAATAATGTAGAATGCAACAGTTTCAGCATTTATTTATCCAACAAGTTTTTTCGCATGTTTAGCTCAGGTTTAAATAGCAAAATGTACACCTTGGGAAAAAATATACAGAATAAAACCCCAGCACTGGAGGTCAGTATGGCGAATACCACCACAGCCACCATGTATTTCCCTCTGGTACTCAGATAGGCCGGAATCATGGCAATCCACACACTGCAGAACACCAGCATGCTGAAGGTAATGTACTTGGCCTCATTAAAACTGTCCGGTAATGTCCTCACCATGAAAGCCAGAACGAAACTCACAGCTGCCAGAAACCCCATATAACCCCATGTGATATAAAAGGCCATTGTTGATCCTTCATTGCATTGTATAATGATCTTCCCAGGATAGGAGTGCATGTCATACTCCTGAAATGGTGGAGAGATGGACAACCAAAGAATCCCATTTATAACCTGAATGGATGAGCAGAACAACATGACTGTATTGGGAAGTTTGACTCCTACCCATTTCCTACAGGAGCTTCCAGGTCTGGAGGCTTTGAAAGCAATGAAGACTGTGGTGGTTTTGGCTAGGATAGAAGACACTGAGATAGTGAAGACAATTCCAAATGTGATTTGTTGCAGCATACACGTGATATCCACAGGACGGCCAAGGAACAGGAACACAGTAAGGAAACTCAGAGTGAGAGAGCAGAGCAGAATGAAGCTGAGGTTCCGGTTATTGGCTTTGACTATGGGAGTGCTCCGAAACCATAAAAATATTCCAAGGATAAAGACAGATGTGGCAGCAAATAGGACAGAAGACACTGAAAAAATTATAACAAGAACATCCTTCTCATATGACAAATACTCAGTAATCTTCAAAGCACAAATATTTTTAGCATCATTTGGCCATTCATTTTCAGGACACGTCTGGCAGTTTTCACTGTCTGTAGAATGCGGACACAAAAAAAAAACAAGCTTAATATTTTCTTTTTTTTTTTAGTAGAGGGAATTGGTGAAATTAATAACACAGTAATGACTTTAAAGGTAATCAGTAGAAGGGCAATAGGACATGTCAATTTCAGCTTCCTAATGTCATAAGAATTGAAGGTCAACAGGTTCCTAGCTGATGGGTTTCAGTAGTATTTGCTAAAATGATGGTCACCCTTTTAATGAGCACAAAAGTGTTTTTACTGCAGAGTGCCAGTTATATGTGAAGGATGATATGTGTGCATTATATTGGGGGAACAACTATGTGCTCCATTTCCACCATGACTTCAACATCATCCTATGCATAAACTCTTTGCAATTCCTTAAAAACACTTTTGTAATTAAATATATAACAGTGACCATTTGGTTGGATACTACTAAAATAATTTGCTCTGACTCATTACAATCCCAGTGTAATATGGTATTTAGAAGTAACTATTCTATTGCCATGGGAAACCAGAAATACCCATCATGACAGCAGTATCACACTGCCTATTTATCCTAGGTACTTCAGTGAGAAAAATGTTGTGATCTTCAACCACACCGAGCTGTGCATGCTATTTTATGGAGGACCCCATCTGTGTTATCATATCAGAGCAGTTCTTCACTTTCTTCCAGCCATGCTCCAGTGCCCTCCAGACAATGCATCCTTCCCCAGGCAAGTAAACTTTGTTTCTGTTTCTGTTTCTCTTTCTTTCTGCTTCCACACATATAATATGTTGTTAGGCAGCTGTAAACTTTCCTTGTTTCATGTATCTCAACTAATTGTGGTCACTCAGGATGTGCAGTCTGATAGCTGTAAAAGGATTGGAGCTGTGGCAATACTGAGAAAGGAATCTTCTGGCCCTTACCAGCTGTGCCAGCCCCCACCCTGTTTTGTACCGCTGTAAATCTGCCAGATAAGGAGACAGCTGGGAAAAAAAGAAAAGTTGGTCCTACCATCCCCTCAGCAGGTCCTCTTTTTTAATGATCAGCAAGTAGAACCATTTAACAATGGGATCTTGTCACAACCACTTTGTCACTGTTGTGTTTAAAAAAAAGATATCCTACACACTTATAAATCCTCTTACCACACTAACAACACCACAATAGAGACTTGTGTGTATATGTGCCACATTCTTTGAAATTACTTGCTGCAAAAGAGAAGAATTTGAAGAATGGAGATTATTTTACCAATTATATTGGATGAAAGTATAATTATGTTCTCTCTCTCTTTGTATGTTTTTTACATTTGTATTGTGGTTTTAATTATTTTATATTTGGAGAATGGCATTTAAATTAATAATGCATTTATTACACTTTTTTCCCTGAGATATCGTACTGCTGCCTTTAGAAAAGTGTTACAGCCTCACTAATTGATGTCACCATATAAAAATAAAGAAAACTAATATAGGCACCACACCCAACAACTGGTAAACTGCAATAAATTATAGCTCCTTCTTTGTTGGGTTTAGGTAGCATTTAATCCTCGCTTTAAATCTGACCTCTTAGGCCTCCTGCGTTTATGTATAAAAAAGAAATTAAACTTACCAGACTGGTTTGATATTTCCCCCATTGAACATGGAACACAATCATAACAACATATGTGATATCCTTCTCTTAGAGCTTTTCTGAATCCTGGAAAACATTCTGCAGAACATCGACCTTTGGGGGCCTAGGATGAGGTAATATCACCAATATTATGAACACTTTATAGAAACCATTAAAAAAATGAGAACTAATGAAAAAGACATATGCCTTATAATTGGAGGCTAAGGACAGAACATGCTGAATTAGTACACTATAGATCCAATAACTTATACAACTTAACTGTTTTATAAAATTATTTGTTTTTTTAAATACACCAACCAAAATATTTAATTTGTTATTGTAGATAAGAGGGACCTAATTATGTAAACTATGCCTAAAAAGAACAGATAGGGGGTCACCAGTGTTACCTATGGTCTACCTGCAGCTGATGTATTTCATATTACTCACTTACCATGACTGCTTATCACTCACCTTGCCATGTTTCCATGATATCCAACGTGGGCTGAAATTAAGTTGCTGATTTTCTGGAAGAGACTCATCAAAGTGGCCCACATATTTCCAATAAGAGGCCTCTCGGTCTTTACCCTGTGTTATCCAGTTTACAATGTCCAGTGGGCCGGGCATGTCTCCCTTTTCATTAAGACATGATTCTCTGCTTTTTGAACCCTTATAGTTTACCAATTTAACATAGCGAGTTACCTTAAAATATAATAAGATCATTATAGGCATCAAACATGCAGAAGTTACACAAACAAGATTTTACAATAATCCCTATTTAATTCCATTTAAAACTGCTGAATTAGCTGGATGTGACCAGGAGATTCTAATCCTACATTTCAAAAACCCAAAAGTTATCGCCAACAAAACAAGGGGCTTGTAGAAGCAGTAGCTTTCTCCTTCCTTATATATTTATGTTACACACTGCTGTGCAGGAGTCCTGTATAGGTGTTTTGTTTCTAGATGTGCAGAAAAAAACAGCAAAATATGAACACAACAATGTGCTCAGTAAGCAAACTATAAATTACAATGCAATAAACCATAACATAGCAAAAATATTATCAAGAATTTTCCAGAAAATAGAAAATATGTTCATATTGCACTCCAAAAATACTCTGTATACAGAACTCCAGGAGAACTGACTTTATACATTGATACTTTGTTCTCTTACTCGTTAGAATTGCCATTCAACAACAAATTTTAAAATGTTTAGATAATTTGATAACACCCCCCCCCCCTCCCGATACAGGAGTGATTATGTAAGCCTATAAAGATTGATATATTTCCTTAATTTTGTTAGAACCTCTGTGCTTTAACTGTTAAGAGTTTTGTTTTCTCTGTTGTACAAATAAATCTTCTAAATTCGGATCTACTGTCTCACCTCTGATGGTCAGTTTGGGGACCCCCAAGAGAACTGGACAATATCTGCTGTAGATTGGACATCTACAACTTCCAATGTAAAGACCCCATAGACTACTATCTAGAGAAGATCACGTACCCTGCTGTGAATGTGTTATCTGAAAGAGTCTTAAGCTCAGTTGGGGGTGGGGGTGCATTGTGACTGACAAACACATTGCCATTTCAATGTAGACAGGCAGGCTTTTAAAAAAAATAAAGAAACACAGGTTTGGATTTTGGAAGACTTTTATCTGAGGACTTTTTTTATAAATGGAAATATAATATGTATTTGCCACTGCTGTGTAAGAGGAGGCTATTTTTTAATTCTCTTGTGTGTTTGTCAAGAGTGTGGCTCGGGGTAAAAAAAAGATGCCGAAAGCGGTAACCCCGAGTCACACTCAGGGTAGCTAAAACAATAGAAAACAATAGTAATCGCGTCCTTCTCAGTGATCCCTGTCTTCTCGCTTCCTCCGGCCGGCGTGCTCTGCATCTGATGAGTCACCTGCGAGTTCCCGGTGATGACGTTGCATGCGGACATTCATTTCGGGGTGTGGCGGGAGTCAATTTGTATTGCATTCAATACAAAATAACTGTATTGAATGCAATAGAGAGGATTTTTTTTGTGTAAAAGCAGTACATTGTCTTTCATAAACATTTTTTTTTACAGTATAATAAAATATTAGGAGTATAATATTTATTCTTTAAAAAAAGTTTTAAAAAAATTATTATTTACAATAATTTTGACATGATTTTGTGTTTAAAACTTTATTATACTCATACTATTATATTATACTGTAAAATAAATTTTCATAATAAACAAAGTCCTGCTTTTAGACATATAAATTCGGACAGAAATGAACCACCCAGAAGGTTAATATTGTTAACTTTGAGGGCTGTATATTTTTTTATTATTTTTTTAAAAGAATTCAGCCGCAGACCCGAATCTAGGAATGGGTACGTTATGAAAGACCACTTCAAGGGTCTTATGTCCATGCTCTGGGTATAAAATTAGGGATTGGCCTGTCTCCCATTTTGTCCTTGAAGCTTCCTAAAATGTCCTACCCCATGGTTAAAAAGATTGCCACCTTTTTCTTTTATGCACAAAAATGTGTTCTGTAAACATATAAAGCTCATCCTATGCCTTCTTGTGTGGCTTCTCTGGAAATACTGCAGACAACAGAATTTAAATTGAAATTTTTCAATGATATTAATAGGATTCAAATTCAGCTTTTGGATCAACCAGAACAACTTTCAGCAAACTGAAGATGCACATATGTTATATGTTTCAGTGCACTCACCTTATACTTTAACCCGTGTACATTTAATCCAGATTCTGGTTCCTTAATCTTTAGATAGTTGTATATATCGTGTAATGCCTGAGCCAGCAAGTGGACTGCAATAAACACTCTGTAATGTATGTTATCGTTAGGATTAACACCTATTTTTAAATAAGTAATTGTGCAGTTTTTAACAGAATACCTAAATGTGGCCGGAATAAGACGGTTTTTCATTGGATTTCCTGAGAAGCATCCATATTCAGTTATAAAAATATCCTCAAAAAATGGGTCATTTATATTACTAGGAAACCTAAAACCGCGTAGATATTCCTGCATCCCCGGTATAGGTGGATTGGGAGATGTGAACACCAAACCGCAGTTACTAAAAAGAAAATGTTCTGTATCCAGTGACCAAGAATCCAGAAGAATAAATGTTTTATTTACATGATAAGGGACAGTTCTGGACAAAAAATTTAAATATATTCTGCTAGCAGTGCCACAGATAATTAAAACTTCAGTAGTTGAGATCTGCAGCACTAGAGGAATTGTAAAATAAGACATTGCAGACACCAGAATCTTGAATTCAATACAAATTCCATTATTAGTTAAATGTTTGCTGAGCTGTCGGATCTCCCGCTCCCCGTATTCATCATCGGATGTAATGATTCCAACCCAGTTCCACTTCAACCTTACCAGTAACTTCACTATGGCCACATATTGCATTTCATTATCAGGAACTGTCCGGAAAACATTGGGATACATCTTTCTGTCACTTAGTAAACTATCTCTAGCTCCATAACTGATCTACAAAGACAGAGAACAGAAGTCTGTTAAAGCAAAACTCCAGACAAAAGTAAAAAAAGTAAATAGCCCACAGAAGAAAAAAAAATTAAATAGCCCACAGAAAGATTAAAAAAAGAAAGCTACATTGTTCATTTTATTTTATTTTTCACCACTGGATGTTCCCAGCCCAATGGCAATAATCATTTAACGCCTCTATAATGAGCTCAGTTCATCATAGACCCACTCGCAATCTGCGACTGAACATTTACCACCACGTATAGCTTCTCTTATTATCAGCCTGCATTATTATTAATTATTATTATTAAACAGGATTTATATAGCGCCAACATATTACGCAGCGCTGTACATTAAATAGGGAAGTCCTGCATGGACTTCAACAGTCTGATACTGGATCAGATATAGGCTCTAATGCTGTTTGAATTTAAAAAAAAAATACTTTTTCTGATGCAATGATAGAGAACCATAAATGATGAACAAATTATTTTTAAATTCTTTTAAATCAAAAATCCACATTCTCATAATGATCTGTCTTCTGCTATAATGCATGGCTGTACTATAATATACTATGCTATACTATACTATAATGTTCTATGGATTGCCCTTCACTGCTCATTCTTTCTGTAGTAAATTCTGTGTATTAGAACATACACTGACCTGGAAGGTAAAGTGATAACACTGATGATGAGAGACTCTGCCGAGAGCCAAATTGCTATAATTGAACGATGGCTCAGAATATCCCTAAAATGGCAGATCTTGTTGAATGTTCCAAATATTCAGTGGTTACTACCTACCAAAAGTTAAAAAAAGACATTTGTGAACTGGTGACAGGTTCATGATTGCCCATTCTTCATTGCTTTCACTGGGGGGAGGGGGATGCTAGCCCATCCAATCTTGAGTTACTGTAGCACAAATTGCTGGAAAACTTATAAAAGACCTCAACCAAAAAGATAAATAGTAGTATATTGCTGAATACTAGTTCAAAGTTCTTGTGACCATATTTTAATATTAATTTTTGGGACTAAAAACCTTTTTCAGCAAGTATGAAAATCTTTCCAGAAATGTATTTTCCTTTTAACTTTCTATAGGTAGACAATGCTATCTTTCTATCCAAGCCATCTTGTAAAACTGCTCAATCCCCCTCAAGTATGTGTTATATAAATAGAAAGGAAGGTATGTTGGTAATCCTTTATTAGGGTGACAACTGAAGTTCCCTCAATAGGTACAGAAGAGTGAGTGAGCATTGTCACCCAAGGATGTAAATGAGTCACCAGGTGAAAATAAATTAAGGACTATTTAGCTGCACAGTATTACAAGCAGGAATACATTTTTGTTGGATTTTAGGTGCACTGTATTGCTGGCCATGAGACCAGTCAGACCATTCAGGCTATGTGCACATCCGAACATGCTGTAATGGTAGATGGTGGCCTGGTCTGATTAAACTTTTCTGTTAAATCCACATGAAACAACAAATGTATAAGGATGAGCGAGAAGGCCTTTGACAGGCTCGCAAAAATTTCCTCGAACTTCCGGTGGGTTCGCAAAATTTCGGCGAATCGATTTAGCAAAATCCATTAAAGTCAATGGGCTGACTTTAAACATTAATAGCAAACCCCTATACATGTTAGAACCAACAAATTTGCTAGGTAAGTGTAGGAGAACAGTGGCACAAGGAAAAAAATACAAAAATTCCTAAAAAGCTTGTGGTTTTCCAGAAAATGGCAGGCAAAGTGATAGCAGGCAAATAGGATTTTTGCATGATTGACAGTGTCTAGAAGGCAGCATAAACATTACAACAAGACAATGCCCCTGATTCATCAAGCAGAATCGGATTATCGGTCGCGCATTCGTATTAGCGATCCGGAATAGTGCGCGATCGCGCTATTCAACAACTGGCGCATACTCGAGTCCGGACCGCGGTAATCCGCGATCACTGGCCGCGCGTACTTTCGCGCTTCCAGCGAGCGCGGATTTCATTGATGAATCAGGGGCAATGTCTCTGCCATCAAAACTGCAGGACAACGCATTGCTATTTAATGTACGCACCACCCCTATTGAATTATATAGCTAAATAATATCTTAACGCTATATAAATCCTGTTTAATGATAATAACGGTAATTGCTAGCTGGCATCATGACCTGGATGACATGTGTTAGGAATGACACCCATAAAATTGTGGACAAGTAGTGCAGTGACATTAGGCAAAAGGATGAAGGACCAGAGACAGAGCTTGGATCACCGAGAGCAGTAGCAATGTATGGCCTCTGGTCAGCTGTTGCCAGGGAGACTGCATTGGTAGGAGTCATGGAGAGCTGGGTGTAGTGCATTGTCAATGCCACCCAGAAGTGTAAAATTATAGTGAATAGAGTACTGACAGGTGACAGCAGCAACAGCAGGAGGAGGAGGCAGTGGACCCTAACACGGAGCATGGACGGCATTAGTAACTGGCATCTAGAGCTGGGTACTGGGCAGGCGGCAGCAGTAACAGCAGGAGACGGAGGTGGTGGGCCCCGAGAAGAAGCAAGGATGACATTAGTAACCGGCATCTAGAGCTGGGTACTGGGCGGGCAGCAGCAGTAACAGCATGAGGAGGAGGCAGTGAGCCCTGGGACGGAGCAAGGACGGCATTTGTAACTGGCATCTGGAGCCGGGTACTGGGCAGGCAGCAGCAGTAAGAGCATGAGGAGGAGGCAGTAGGCCCTGAGACGGAGCATGGACGGCATTGGTAACTGGCATCTAGAGCTGGGTACTGAGCAGGCGGCAGAAGCAACAGCATGAGGAGGAGGTGGGCCCTAACACAGAATATGGATGGCATTAGTAACTGGCATCTAGAGCTGGGTACTGCACAGGCAGAAGCAGTAATGGCATGAGGAGGAGGCGGTGGGACCTGAGACGAAGCAAAGACAGCATTAGTAACTGACATCTAGAGCTGGGTACTGGGCAGGCAGCAGCAGTAACAGCATGAAGAGAAGGCGGTGGGCCCTTAGACGGAGTTTCATTGACAATAGTAACTGGCATCTAGAGCTGGGTACTGGGCAGGCAGCAGCTGTAACAGCATGAGGAGGAGGCGGTGGGCCCTGAGACTGAGCAAGGACAGCATTAGTAACTGGTATCTAGAGCTGGGTACTGGGCAGGCAGTAGCAGTAACAGCATGAGGAGGAGGCGGTAGGCCCTGAGATGGAGTGTCGACAGCATTGGTAACTGGCATGGTAAACAGCGGGAGTAACCATGACTCTCTTAAGGTAGCCAAATGTCTCGTCATCTAATTAGTTATGTGGATGAATGGATGAATGAGATTCCCACTGTCCCTACCTACTATCTATTGAAACCACGGCCAAGACAACTGGCAAGGCGTAATCATCGGTCAAAGAAGACCCTGTTGAACTTGACTCTAGTCTTCAACTGTAAAGAAACGTGAGAGGTGTAGGATAAGTGGAAGTATGAAGAGGTTAAGACTGTAGAGGCTTTAGCTATTGGTAAATGTGAAGAGGCTGAGGCTTTCCCTTACATGGACAGTGTAGGAGCCGTAGCTTTTGGAGACACTGCTGAATATGAAGAGATTAAGACTGTAGAGGCTCCAACTATTGATGAATGTGAAGAGGCTGAGGTTTCCCCTCACATGGACAGTGTAGGGGCCATAGCTGTGCTGCCTTCATCAGTAATATTTCTGTGCATTTGTGTTATAGCTATGCCATCTTATGGTCTATGTTTTTTTGTACTTATTTTTGCTTTGTGCCTCATCCCTTTTTATAAGGTCACTTCCTTCTTTTTTCATTGTAAGATTCTTCATGACTGTTGCAGGGAATACATGCTGAGGCTAGGAAAGGAATATTCCCTTTGACCTGCAAATAGCTGTACATCTGCAATACCTGTACATCTGTGAAAACGTGTTCATCTGTACGTGCAACAATAAAGACTCGTGGATTCAAGGTGTTTGGTGAGTTCAAGTTATCTGAGGAATATTGTCAGCAGTGGTTGTCTCTGTTCCATTCAGGCCAGGCATGTAAGAAGAAGAGCCTGCTGCAGTTGGGCCCCTGAGACCCAGTCCACAATACTCTCCACATGACGTGGCTGTATGATTGTAGTCCGCCCTCTCAATAAATCTACCAGCGTTCTGGTGCTCCGCACACATCTCAGACCTGTATGACAACTTGTGCTGCTGCCTCCAACAGTTTGCTGCTGCTGCTGTCCTACAGTGGCAGACTCCCGGGGGGATTCCCTCTGCCAGATGCAGCACGTGGCCCAACGCCACGCCTTACCTTGTGTTTACCGCTCATTTTTAACGTATTCAGGCAAAAATGCACCTGTACCAAATGGTTTTCTTTGGTAAATAGCAAGAGATCAAACAATGAAATATCTGTGTTTTTGGGGACAAATACAGAATTTTTGGGGCCTTTTGGATATATAACAAGTGCTATCAAAATAAAATACATTTAAAAGTACAGAATTTTTTCTAGCTTTGTGGATATATAACAAGTCCTATTAGATTTAAATATCTGTATTTTTTTAAGAAAAATACAGTATTTTTTCTGCCTTTGTGAATATATAGCAAGTACTATCACAGTTAAAAATCTGTTTTTTATTGGAGAGAAATACAGAAATTGTTCTGGCTTTGTGGATATATAGCAGGTGCTATCACAGTAAAATATCTGTATTTTTGATGAAAAATACAGACATTTTTCTGGCCTTTTGGATATTTAAGAAGTGCTTCCAGATTTAAATATCTGTATTTTTGAGAGAAAGACAGAATTTTTTCTGGCTTTGTGGATAGCTTGCAAGAGGTATCACACTGAAATATATTTTTTTAGAGTAGCACAGACATGTTTTTGCCTTTTTGGATAAGTAGCAAGAAAAACTGGACAATCTGTATATTTCTAGATATACAGAATGCTCCTAACCTGCCCTGTCACAAAGCACAATGGCTTTTGTGATAGATTGCAAGAGGTATCAGGCAGAAATATCCCTTTTTGTAGCGTGGCACAGAAATGTTTTTGACTTTTTGGATAAGTAGCAAGAGGTAGCAAGAAAATCTGCACAATCTGTATATTTCTAGATATACAGAAGGCTAACCTGTCCCTGTCACAGTGCACTTCTCTCCCTGCTTCTCTCCCTCACACAGAACACAAACTGGAGTGACTAACTTTTCCTGCCTTCCCTGTATACTTACCTATTCTGAGATCTCCGCTGATTGGTGCTGCTGGGCCTTGCTGTGCATCCTGGGAGCAAATGATTCGCTCCCAGCCGCGCCATTTCCGCCGGAAGTAGTGGGTGTTTCCTGCCCCATGCATTTCCCCTTGTTTGTTCGGCTAAAACACGACCTCATGGCGAATCACAAAGGCCGTTCTCGCTTAAATGTTCGGTAATCGAGAACGGCACGATTCGTCGCAAGATCAAACGTAATAATCTCCCTCGCTCATCCCTACATATGTATATTTGATTGATAGTTTCGAAAACATCTGATCATTACACATTTAATCAAGGCCCAAAAAACATTTACATTATCTTCTGATTCCTGTGCAATCTGTTCATATTATTAGATTTGATCAGAAGATATAATTAACCTTTGGTGTTGGCAAAATGTGATGTAACTACATCATCAACGGATGCACAATGAATGAACAGGACGGACCCCAAACCGAGGAGAAGCAGCAGCGTTATAAAGGCTCCCATATTGTGTATTAATGCCATGTATATTTGTACATTATGGCCAGAGGTGCCCTCCCCCACAGTTCCTTCCTAAACAAGTATTATATTCATAATGGTGGTAGTAGGGTCTTATCACTTTTGCACTGTAAACACTTTATGACATTCTCCCATACATATGTTGTTTGACATGTCTAAAATTCTGATTACTTTCTTATGCTACCTCCTTATTTTCTTTACCTTTCTCTTAAAGAACATTCTGACACTGGGAGATACTAAAAGAGATGAGAATCTTCACACAATGAATTGGGTTTATTTTCACATACATTATGCAACTATACAAAAGCAATACCCTTTCTATTTATCTCAACTTCTCATGATTGGGTATTAAAATGAACATGTATATTATTTATATTCATAACTCCTATAGTAAATCAGCTTTATTGAGTTAATGCAGCATTGATTTTACCAGTATCTACCCCATGGCTGCTATGCATATTTGGTACTGTAAACATAACAAACAATAAAATCCAGACCCCTTTGGAAAAGTATTTATCCTGGCCACATCCCAAATCTGAGAAATACAAAAACAATTTTTTGGGTAAATAACCAGATAATGGAACTTTGAAGGCAAGATCAGCAAATTCTCAAAAACCACCTAAAAATCAAAAACTCTCTTTATTCTGAATGACATCTCAAAATACATCACAATAAAATATAAAAAAACAATATTAGCACCAATATAGATTTCCTTCTGGAAACTCCCTAAGACAAGGTGTTCCAAGCACACGCGCTTTGCGGAATCTTAGTCTGCTTCCTCAGGAGGAGGAGATCTAAATTTTCAAAAACATTTTACAATACATTCACGCGTTAATAAAAAAAAATTACATCAATCTTTTTACATACCAAAATGGCACAAATTCACTGATTAATAAATATTTCATCAAATAAATAGTGACAACATAAATACAAATGAGATATTGTGTTTAGAACATTTTTCTATGTGGTGCAGGTTCTCTTATAGAATGTTATTTAAGATGCGGCAGGAACATGACGAGAAGCAAGGTAGTAACTTAATGATGCTGCTAATATCAATCATGATTTAAAAGAAGGGGGGAGGTTGTTTAGTCAATTCATTAGTGTTAATGTAGAATTAAATATTCAGTAAAAGTCATAACCCTT
The DNA here is from genome assembly GCF_032062135.1 of Pyxicephalus adspersus. Taxonomy (NCBI): domain Eukaryota; kingdom Metazoa; phylum Chordata; class Amphibia; order Anura; family Pyxicephalidae; genus Pyxicephalus; species Pyxicephalus adspersus. Next base: position 152,315,144 of record NC_092860.1, on the reverse strand, counting down.
TATTCATACCATACTGTATTTCTTAAAAAACTGATCATCAATAAATGTGCTTACCACGATTCTGTGACCCTTGTAGGATAGTGAAGTAGTGTCTCCCATTGCAAAATACCCTTATAGATACCCTTTTACCAGGTAAAAGTAATTCAAAAAAATGACCCTGGATAGTTTAAGAAAAATGGTAATAAACTAATCATATAATACAATGAACTATAATATATATTTTAACATCAAAATTTATTGTAATTGATTAAAGCAAATCTTAACACAACACAAAAGAAAATAAAACAAACCTGACCCACCACTAACAGTCTCTTTTAAATCTACCTGTGTGTTTAGATGACCCTTCCTTCTCTTGTTATACGATACCTACTTTCTCTCACAGGAATGGTTAAAAACTTAAAGTTTTGTTAAGTGTTGGATATTGTGTTGCATTTAAATTAAAAATCCACTTTGCTTCTTTCTGCAAGATTACTATCCCAGTCTTATCCCCCGGGATCTGGTTGGATTTGTTCCAAGGCTGTGAATTTTATTTTGTTTTCATTTAGGTTAGGTTTAGGTTATGGTATGTGGTCTTACCTAGTGGGGTTATTATTGTTCCATTAGAAATGGCATAAAAATGCTAATATATTCTTCTTCTAAATTCCCATTTGGTCTTCCCAATGTAAAAGCATTGGCAACTGCAAATAGCTAAGTAAATAACTTGTTTGGTTTTACAATTAACTTTAACTAACTTTACCTAACTCAGGGATATAGCTGACCGGGATTTGAATATTGTCCTTTTTAGAATAAATCCACTTGCATTGTGTGTAATTTCCACAAGCATAAACACCTTTGTCTTTATGATAACCCTCATCTTTTCTCATTTTAAAGTGGCTATGAACTAGATTATCTCTAAGAGATGGTAGCTTTTAAAAAGTAATCTGCTGGTAAGGTACCAAATGCTTTTTAACTCATGGATCAGATGTCAATGTTGGCCAAAACTGACTGCATATATTTGTCAATACTTGATGGGAGAATTTAGTGATAATTCCTACTTCGTCTTTATCTCTTTTATATACTATATTATTATTTGGTGTGAACAAAATTTTAGACCGATCCATTTCTTCAAATTTGTGATAGGCCTTTTTAAGAGTAGTCTTTTTGTATCCTCTGTCTGGCAGTCCTAATGCAACAAGGGTATCTATAAGGGTGTTTTGCAAACAATGGGAGACACTACTTTAATATAGCACAAGTGTTTTGGTCTTCAGGGAATCATGGATTCTTAGTTTATTAAACAAAATCATGAATTTTATCAATTAAGAGTAAGCACATTCATTGATGACCATTTTTATTAAGAAATACAGTAAGGTATGAATAAAGAGTAAATTAATTTTGTTGATTTAATTAATGAATTTTAGACCAACAATTAATTTGAATGAGCCTTAATTACTAAATACTAAATTCTACATGTTTAATCTACATCTAATTTATGTGGTAATCACCATAGAATCAAATAATGGAATCAACTAATGATGATTCATAATATACTTAATTATATTAAAGAAAAATTGAGGATTAGCACTAATAAATTGACTAAATAAACTCCCCTCCCATTCTTTTAAATCATGATTGATATTAGCAGCATCATTAAGTTACTACCTTGCTTCTCCTCATGTTCCTGCTGCATCCTAAATAACATTCTATAAGAGAAAGACCTGTAATTGATAACCTTCACCAAATAGAAAAATGTGAGTTCTAAAAACATTATCTCAATCGTATTTATATTGTCACTGTTTATTAAATGGAATATCGGTAATGACATTAGTGAATTTTTACATGAATGTCATGCATGTCATGCATGGACCATTAGGGGGTGCTATGGCTTGCACGAAGGTGGTGTGAGCCCCGAGGAGGGCCAAGGCGCAGAGTCTAAACAGTAACCGAGTTTTCTCCAGAGCCTCTGATGATAACTGCCAGGTTGCGGTCCTTCGGCACACCAAGATGGGCAAAACATGTTACCAAATCACCATGAAGAAGGATAGTCAGAGAAAGCCAGGATCGAGACAGGCAGCAAGCAAGAAAGGTCAGGTCACATGCCAGGGGTCAACAGCCAGGAATCCAGAAGACAGACAGCAATGACACAAAGGCCACTGCAGGCACGGGAACACAGGAGACGCTGGAAGGAACAGGAGGTACAGGTGATGCAGGGATATCCACAGACAGACAGGAACACTGGAACAACACAGGGAACCAACAGACTGGACAACGAGGGGTTAACGCAGGAGCGGGACACAGGAAACACTGGATTAAGCATCAGGTGAACAGGAACTAGCTCACAAAACTAGGTAGCTCGCGCACTAGTGAAGACTTGTTGCACGAACAGAAAATGCAGTCTGTGAGCCAGCTAAATAGCCAGGGATTATCAAGAGGCTACTTTCTGATTGGCCAGCGGATTGGATGGAGTTGCTAAAACTTGGAAACAGAGACATGCCCAGCATCAGAACTGCCTGCATGTGCAGGAGAGAGATGCCTGTGCTTTAGTGAGTAACAGGTAGGTGTGATAATGAACTGTTGTCGAAATTTTAGACGAAGCAGACTAAGACTTTATCTGTACCATCCACCTTACATTCCTCTGCAGCCAGCAGTCCCTCACTCCACTCTATTGGTGGGTTCTTTTACCTACGGGTCATGTGATTTAAATCTGCCTTATGACCTCCCCTATAAAAGGAAGTCACTGGCAACAGGAAGTTGCATAAACAAGGAGGTCATTTGGCACCGCCCTCAGGTTTCCGTTGTTCCAGTCTGTGTCTCCAGTTCCTGATTGTTCGTGTACCGACCCTGGCTTTACCTTCACTACTCCTGTTTGCTGCCTGCCCTGACCTCTGGCTTATTCGATCTTGATTCTGTCTGACGTTCCTGCATCTCGCCTGATTCCCGTTTGTGAGCAGTCACCTGCGATTGTGTGCACGGGGGCCGCAACCTGGCAGTTTCCCGCAGTGTAACATTCTCACCACTAGAGGCTCTGGTGAAGACCGAGCAGCTGCTTAGACTCTGGGCCCCACGTATATCTGTGCCAATTGAGCTGGTGACACGGAGGGTCCACCATCCTGTCCTGCTGTACCATGACAATTTTGTTGTTATGTATTTTAAAATGTGATTCAGAATAAAGTGAGTTTTAGGAGTGGTTTTGGAAAATTTGCTGATCTGGCTTTCAAAGTCCCGTTATGTGAATATTTACCCCAAAAAATGTGTTTGTAGTACTGTAAAAATAAGCCATATGAAAATACATGTTATTAGCAGCTCAGGATGATAGGTTGGTATTTGGGGCTCTTACCTGGGTTTAACCATACAGATTCAACACCTGAGCCATTTGGAGAGTGGTATCTGATCTTAGGTCACCAATGAAAGCAGCCATGTTCTTCTGCTCCATACAGGAATAATTTGGAGCTGTCCTTGTATGTCCAGACAAGATTTGTAGAACGTCTTTTGTAACTTTCTTCAAATCTCCACAAGAATCATACACATGATATCCCAGAGTCACATTGGGCAGAATATCCGGATTGCTGTTTATCTGATTAATAGTAAATATAAAAACCAGGAGATGGGCATATAATCTGCTGTCAACACTATAGAAAATAGATAAAAATGGTGATTGTCACTATAGTAGAGTTGTGGAAATAGAAAATTCCAAGCATTAACTTAAAAGCTCAGGACTACCTTTACTTCTGCACCTTATTTAAACAAACACATATTTAATACTCATTAAATGTTATAAGTGCCAACATATAATAATTTGTTTTCGTTTGAGTAACAAACATTCAAAAAAAAAAAAAAACATAACCAGAAAACACAAGTTCAGAAACCATAACACTGACAATCCAGCAAGAAAAAGAATTTTACTCCATTGCTCAGCTTCCATCCAGCCCAACATCCATCTACATGCATGAATTTCACCTGGATAGGCTGCCAGGGACTCCAGGTAGATCCATTTTTGCAGAATGGACATTTTAGCCATTAGGTATTATTATTATTATTATTAAACAGGATTTATATAGCGCCAACATATTACGCAGCGCTGTACATTAAATAGGGATTGCAAATGACAGACTAATACAGACAGTGATACAGGAGGAGAGGACCCTGCCCCGAAGAGCTTACAATCTAGTAGGTATATGAACAGCAAAAACGTCCTGCAAATCCTAGCAACACAAATCCCTGGTAATTCCAAGGATTCCAAAATAGTAATGTGGGCCTTGGATTAACAAGTACAGTCTCTCTTTTCAGATTTTTATGTATTGGCTATGAGCTTCCCAATCCAGTTATGCAGGAAAACTATGTGTGGGACTTGCTAATTAGGATGTAGGAAGAAATTCTTCCACTTCTTTCAGTTGTTTGTTGAGTCCTGTTACAGTCCAGGGCACGAGTGTCAAGGTTGTCTTAGTGATCCTAAGGATCTGTGAGGTCCAGCATGGATCTGAAATCATGTAGAGACAGGAAGACATGCCAAACCTGATAGGTACCAGTAATGGCAAAGCTGTGGTGGTCCTAGTGAGCCAGAACTACACAGACAGAAGCCTAACAACAACAGTATCCCCAAATAGGTGGGAGGCATGGGTCCCAATCGCCCCCCCAAGTACAGCAATGACAATAGGTCTGATAATGCAGCAAAAAAAGTTAATATAATGATTGCCTGTGCTATATAACACATTATTACCATCCTCCTTATATCATGAACGTTAGTCTCTTGATGCTACCCAGTGTGAGCACAGGCCGTACCAACTGAATGGCAATTATGACCTTGATCTGCTACTAGTAAGTTTTCACAGCACAAGAGAAAATCATTGTCTAAGAACCTGAAATATCATAGAAACAGTTCAAGATTATCTGTGAAGCAGAACTCAGGAAATAATTTTTTTTAAGGAATTAACCAATGCACTGTATCCACAAAATGTAGGTACTTGACAATCAGCATGCAAAGACATTCCAGATCCAAGCGACAAGTGTGTTCTAGCATGTGTAGCAAACAGGGTTGGAGTCCAGTTCAACCATCACATCAGCAATAGGAAAATGAAAAAAGGCCTTCTCCCTTATGACATGTCACAGATCCCGGCAAGACCAGAAAATCTGTGCCACTGTCTGTGTCACCCACCTCACATTCCTCTGCAGCCTGCAGTACCAGCAGCCCTGTTCAGGTCATTTCCTGTCCACTGGTCATTTCCTGCTCTCAATCATGTGATCCTCTGAGAGCTGCCCTTTTACTGCAGAGAACCAAAGTATTTTGCAAGAGCACTGCCAAAAATGTAAACTCCACCTAAGCTGCCACTACTCCAGCACTACCTCTGGTGGTGGGTTCTCTCACTTGCTGGTCAACTGGAAGTGACTGGCAACTGTAAGTTGTCTGATCAAGGAGTTCCCTTAGGCTTTGTTTCCAGGTTCCAGCTATTCCTGTCTGTGTCTCCAGTTACTATTTCTCCTGTGTACGGACTCTGGTTTTGACCCTTGACTACTCCTGCTTGCCGCCTGCCCGGACCTCTGGCTTGTTTGAACACGCTTCTGTTTCACATTCTGACACCTCGCCTGATTACTGTCTGTCAGCAGTCACCTGCCTTTGCACGCATGGGGGCTGCAACCTGGCAGTTGCCCGCAGCATAACATCGTCACCTCTAGAGCCTGTTTTCAGGTTTTTCTAGGTTGGCCTCAATTGCCGAGTGGAGTGGATTTTGTTCTAAGAGCTCAGTAGTTCACACTCTAGATTACTCATTTTTGCTCCAATTCCATAATTAGACTATATTCTTAATCAAAAAATTTCTATAATTCAAAAAAGATTTTGTAATTTGGAGAATATCAATATCAAACCATGTCTTTAGCTGTTGGGGCTGTAGTCATCACAGTGTTTGGTGTGACCTTGATCTCACTGTTACTCTGTTGTTCTGACCTTAGGCTGTTCTGATGATGATTATTGCCTGCCACCTGCCCTGACTTTGGACATCTTGACCACAAGTATTTTCTGGCACTTGCCCTGACACTGGTCCATCTCAATCATGTTTATTACTTGCCTCTAGCTTGGGAATCATATTGTCTCAACCTTGATCTTTTCCATAATGGACTCAATATCAATGTAATAACTTTTGAAATCAAAGTATCAGCAAACTAACAATGCAACAAGGTTCATTCTGTCAAATGTCTATAGGTAATAGAGAAAAGTTTTCCAAACTATAGGTTTCACTCACATGGTGAGCCCACACTGAGGGGAAATTCTCAATAACAATAGGCAGGGTCAGGTTACCCAGTCAAGTAATTCTGAAAATTTGATGCACAGTTTGTACACCCCAGGTGAGAAACTGCAGCAGAAAGCTAGATCTGAAACCTAAACAACCTAATGTTGTTATCAGCTCTAACATATCTGCAGGCAATGTAGTTGAACCTCAATGTATCTTCTATGAAAGCAATATTGAACAATGGTATGGGTTGCTCTCCAAGAGGGCTCATACTGTTCTTCTGTAATTGGCAAGAGAAAGAATGTCTTTGCCTTATTGCTGTTTTGTGAATAGCATGGCAGCATGGCATGGCAGCCAATATAGCATTGTTTACACCCTTCAAGATGAACACATACCCCGGGGATTTCTGGCAATGCTTTACCGAGAAGTGAGTGAACCAGTAGGACTTCCTCTCCTGAATACTGACCTGATGAACTGTTCTGTAAACCGTTCAGTGTTCGAACAATAGATTAGGCTGGTAAGGATGCGAGCGGCATTGCCGCAGATGGCTTCATCCCCAGAAAGTCAGTTGCTAACTTTTGATTGTTGAGTTGATTGCAATGACCCTAAACTATGTACTGCAAAAACCAAAACATGTTGTAAATTACACACACAAAAAGTTAAATGTTGGGAACACAGTTTTTTAGAAGCTGCTGTCAATCTTGTGCACAAAGTTTTGCTGATGCTGAGTTGTACACACAAACAATAATACAACATATCAAATAAAATTTTATCATAGTCCACATACACAAGTCACATGTAGTGGATCCCAAATATTGTCACTGGACTGGACACCAGCTTTTTTACACAATGGTCTGAACACACTTTGCCCTCAAAAATGGAACCTTCTCAAAATAGACATGTTATCCTGATGAGCTTTCTCCTCCTTATTCCCTTACATGTCTCACACCCTTGGGAATAAATTACCAGGCACCTTCCAGCATTTGTTATCTGATAATAACTTCCAGCCAATCGACCTCACCATCACTTACATTGCAGGTATTGTTAGTCTTCATGAAGTCACATCAAAGGGCCCCAAAAAGACACCAGATAGAAAGCCAATATTGTACAATGTCTAGTTCATTGCATCAAACACGGTCCTATATTGAAACCCCCAAGGTCAAACACTCAAAAAACTACAATGCAAAGATCAGACAACCCTGCTCTGTCAATCACATCACATGTCATATAAAAGCTCGGCCTATATGTTTTGCTCTCTCCTGATGATGAGACCGAAAAAGCATTTTACATGGTAAATGATATTTAATATGTGAATTTCTCTGAAAAATGTGATTTAGTTGAAAAGGTGCCCTAAAAGTCCCTTTTTGTTTTTTTGTAAGGGATAATTTAGAGAGATTTGGATGTTAGCATTAATATCAGTGCAGCTGTCCCTGACGGATTAATAAAGAAAACTCTTAAATAAAGATTATTACTTAAAATCCAAACAAACTTTCTGAACTGAAAAGGCTTCAATACAAAAGTCTTACAATTACCAGCGTGCAACATAGATCTGTCCGACATGACCCCAGCTGAGTCAGAGCTCTCCAATCATCAGGAAACTTTACTGATTCCAGAGATTTATCTCAGATTTGCAAGGTGTATCTCTTGTGTTTTTTAATTTTTTGTGTGCCCTCTTTCTGCTTTAGGAGATTGTGGGAGGAAATTTAGCAAGAAGTCTGTGTAAAATAAAGATGGCTACCGGTTAACAATATGTCTGTGATTCTAAGATACAGTCATCTCCAATGTTCAGTAAAATATACAGGTTTTAGCCACCACCAGCTTGTGTTTGACCAGTGAGAGATGAACAAGCAGACGATGAACTCATCTTTCTGATTCTTTTTTCCAATCAGCATGTTCCTTGCACTCCATTGTGCTTTGCTGGGAGATGCTTCTGACTATTACTGGGTCAGTACGATGTTGAAACTAACAGGTACACTTTATAAAATAGACCAGCAACAATAAGTTTCACAATTCTATCCTCATTTAAAGACTTCATTAAAAGTGCTTGGATATGTCTGGTTGGAATACTTTTAAATCACAGACCTTCATTCTGTATATGATAGCCTGAAAAGTTCCATAATTCTTTACCACTATACCTATTCTGGGTTAGAGATTCAGAAAGCATTGATGCCAAAACATTAGCCCGACAAACTAACAATCTAAAAAGAGAGGCCAGCAACATACGCATGGTATCCCAGAGTCACACTGGGCAAAAAATCCTGATTATAGTTTATCTCAATGATTGTAAGTAGAAAACCAGGAGCTGGGCAAAATGGGTGAACATGTGAATTGTCACTGTCTATAGTTGAGTTACTGAAAAATACATTTTTAGGCATTAACTCTTTTTTAAATTTAGAGAAAATAATTCAGAAACTATAACACAAGTCACACAACACAATCAGAGGAAAGAAAACAACAAAAAAAATAATTTGCCTTCATGGTTCAGCTTCCAATTGTCAGGGTACATTTGTCAGCAATTGTACCCTCACACTTCTCTCAGGGACAGGGTTACTTTAGGATAGGCATGTAGTGCTGCAATTCAAAATAAGCGAAAATAAATGTGTGTAAATACAAAGGGGTTCAGGAATATTTCAGGTTCATTTCATGAAGCATTTTACTGCCGACTTACGCTGAACACATGAAGTTGTAGAATGGGCTTCCCTTCCAACACCACCTGTGCATTGCAGAATGTACAGTGAATATTCCTCCTATAATGATGTCTCCTTTCTGAGAATACCTATACTCAAATGTATAATTCCTCATTGTGATATCACATTGGTGAGCAGAGTTCTCTGTGTCAGATGTGTGGGGTGTGACACACAAAGCCAACAACCAGAATATTCTTACAGATGTCTGAAGATAACGTGGCAAAGTCTCTGATAGATATGGCTGCATTATTTCTGTTCTTCCAAGAATCTTATTGCTGACAGACACACAGAATGCTGACACTGATTTGAAGACTCAGGTAAAGGACGTTACAGCGTCGGGTTTATAAAGGATAAAAATGTTCTTTTTTCAACTGAAATTAATATGAATATAAACTTGAAAAAAAAGGACAGAAAAAAAATAGACAAAAGCCACCAGGATTGTTTTTATGAAATCTCACAATAACTTACACTAATGTACATTTTTAACAAATGTGACTTTATTCACAATATTGAAGTGAACAAAAACTTCAGCTAAACCATACAAGAAAAGGCCATTCAGGGGTGGTAAGAACATGATAACATATACAAATACTTGTACTTCTGGATACCTGGACATGGCTAAGAGATTTTAGAATTATCTAATATAATGTACTAGTTTTATCAGAAGCGTAGGTGACCTGATTGTGAAATTCTGCAAAAGGAAACAATAAAAAAAAGGGGTGGATGACAGGGCGTGGTTAATGACAGAAGTGATTGCTGAGGAGAAGGATTTTTTTTAACATAAGGTTTAGTTAGAGTTAAGTGTAATTTACAGATTAGAAATTTTATTTTTCTGTCCACAACGAAAACAAAACAAATGAGTATTCATGACCAGGTGGCCATCTTCTCATAGAATACATAAACTGCTGTTATTATTAAAATATTAGCCACCCAGTTTGCCTTCCAGGTAAAACATGTTAAAAGTTTAGGCATAGACATGACCACTCCCTCATACCACTCAACAAATATCCCAATGTCCTATTCTTCATGCTCATGGTATGCCCATTACAACTCAAGGGAGGAAGTATAAAGTCTCAGTACATATACAATGTCAGGTAATGAAAATACCATAAAAGCCACAGTGAGCAAAGCAAAAACACCACGTACAATCTTAAACCCACACAACCCAACTATATCCAGAATTATAAGGATGATTGCTTTATTGAATTTTTTTTTTTGTTATTTTTTTTGTTTATTTTTGGCAGGTTTGTGAATGTTACCAAACTGGTGTAATTATTTTGTCTATTTTGTAAAATTCCAGAGTTTGACCCAAGTCTTTATTTTCCAAGCTCTGAAAAAATCTGAGATTTTTGTTTCAATGGTTTTTTTAGTTTTCAAGAAAATTTTACAACATAAAAGCACAGGTACAGGTACACAACAAACACAGTTTAACAATATAACAACCAGGATCTAAAAAATATCTTGAAGGTAGAACCCTGCTTTGTTTGGGGAACCTGAAATCAGGAAAACAAATCACAATGCCCCTCAGGGCTGGCAAAAAATAAACATACCCGACAGCAGAAGTAGCAATAGCAAAAGGGTTCTTCCGACTCATGGATAGGTGAGCCATGATGTTATCTGGACCCAGCAAATATTTAACAAAAATAAACAAATATATGACCACCAACAAAATAGTCCTAGGGTGGGGGGGAAGAAGGGGGAGTTGGTCAGGACGGGGGGGATATGTTTTTGGATAGTAACTCTCAACACCAGGTCCAAAGATTCTTTTTCCTTTAGCGTATATGTGACTGAATTTGAGGGAATTCTTTAAACCAGTCCTATACCGACCATATCATTTTAAATTGTTCTGTACACTCATTATCCTCCGCCACCAGCATTTGGCGGATTTTCTTGATTTCTGAAACCCAATCTTTAATGGAAGGAACCATGACTTGTTTCCATAATATCAGTATCAGAGCCCTAGCAGCCATGAGAAAAAGGCGAAGTACGCCTTTTTATTATTTTTGAGTGATCCTGGAATATAGGTGTACATTCCCACCATATGTGAAGTAATGATCCTCTGTGCGTGTGGCAATGCCAGCATCTATCAGACTGCTGGGCGGAAATATGCAGGTCCACTGGGCAGCAGTACCATCTGGCAAGTAACTTGTAATTGGTTTCTTGGGCTTTACATGTCAGTGCAAGTCTATGGGTGAGTATGAAGGACGTCTCCCAATCTTCATAAGATATTGACACACCTAAGTTTCTTTCCCAATACCGTGTATGTATAGGAATAGCGAAGTCAGGTTCCCCGGTTAGCACTCCGTACAATATTGAAAGTCCATGGGTAGGGCGTATGGTGAAATTCAGTATCTTCTCAAAATCTGTCAAGCCTCTACACCACAAGGACATATCAGCAAGAGAGGTCACGAAGGAAGTCAAATGTCTTTATGAAAACCATGATAGCATCTTACTTGTTGGGTATATCCAGAGAAGCCAAGGGAGGAACCTGGCCATTAAGTAAAATATTCTTAAGGTGTTGATCAGTTAAAACAGTCCAGGATAAAAAGTGGGATGTACTCATAGCTAGTAAGAAAGCTGGGTTCTCAAACAATGGCGTCATTGGACCCGGTCTCCTTGATAAATAACCCAATTTGAAGGAGTCATCCCAATTATGCAGTAGATCAGAGGTAAGCTTGGGCCAAAGGGTGGTCAGAGATAAAAGAGAACGCTCCACCCAGGGTAAGGACCTAAAATCAGTTGGTGAAAGAGAATCTTCTAGCCTTACCCATTCCATTGAGTCTCTATTATGAAACCAGTCCACCACAGGCACTAAAACCGATGCCCAATAATAAAAAGTAACACTGGGAACACCTACCCCCCCCCTCTGTCTTTAGGTTTGGCCAAAGTATGAAATGCCAACTGGGGACACCTTGCTTTCCACAGAAAATGTCGAAGTAGGCTATGCAATTTACGAAAATATTTAGCTGGTAAAGAACAGATAAAATAACTTCAGTAGTATATTCATTTTGACAGTGTTGATACATGCGAACCAGCGCAGTTAGGGAAGTATATTTCTGGAGGTCAGATTGGAGTTTTTTATATAAGGGGGAATAGTTATAAGTGAATAGATTAGAGGGATTAGATGTGATCAACACTCCTAAGTATTTAATCGCCTTGTTGCAAATTCTAAAAGAGATGTTGATGCTAATATATGTCATTTAATTAGCATCCACAGTAATGTTGAGAATTTCGGATTTTATAGTAATTTACCTTAGAGGGTAAATTTATCAAATTCTGTTAGAATAGAGAGTATCGTGATGTGGGAGGAGGAAATTTAAATGAGGAAATCGTCCATGTATAGTGACAGTTTGTAGTGTGAGTCACCCAACTAGAGGGGCGAGATGGGCTAAATTCTCGCACGTGGGGTGAAAACTAAAGTGGGATCAAAAGTAGGGACGGTAGACCTATGTGGGGAAGTGTCAGTTAAGGGCGGGAGTAAGCAAACAAATCAAATCGAGTCCCGCCTGGGGAATCCATGTAATCAAGTGCGTGCATAAAATCAGTCAAACAAAATATGGCATATTCAGAGAGTTAGCATAATATCATTAGGAAAACATAAGTCAATACAAATGAGGCCAAAATGCTGAGAAGGGTTTCTGAGACATTAAAGAGGTAAGTAGATACTGGTCAACCTCAACCTCAACAAATGTATAAGGTAGGAATAAGTGAGAAGGCCTCTGACAGTTTCATGAAAGTTTCCTCGAATTTCTGGTGGGTTCACAGAATTTAGTCGAATCGATTCCGCAAATTTAAATAAAGTCAATGGGCCAACTTTAACCATTAATAGCAAAGCTCCTATACATGTTAGAACCATCAAATTTGCTAGGTAAGTGTAGGAGAACAGTGGCAACAAGAAAAAATACCTTGTGGATTTCCAGAAAATGACAGGCAAAGTGACAGCAGGCAAATAGGATTTTTGTTTGATGGACTGCATCCAGAATGCAGCACAAACATTAGGACATTGAGAAAGGGTGAACTCAACCCACTAGCAACAGTCTCAAAACAGCAGGAAAACGCGTTGCTATTTAATGTACACACCCCTATTCAATTTACATAGCTGTGTTAAAACCTTAACACTATATAAATCCTGTTTATTAATAATAATAATTGCTAGCTGGAATCATGACCTTGATGACACCCATAAAGTTGTGGACAAGTAGTGCGGTGACATTAGCCAAGGATGGATGACCAGAGACAGAGCTCGTCAGCTATCGTCTGTGGCCTCTGGTCAGCTATCGCCAGGGAGAACACATTGGCAAGAGTCATGGAGAGTTGGGTGTAGTTCATTGTACTATTATTAATAAACAGGATTTATATAGCATAAACAAATTATGCAGCTATATAAGTAAATAGGGGTGTGTACATTAAATAGCAATGCATTCTTCTGCTGTTTTGACAGCAGAGACTGTTGCTAGTGGGTTGAGTTCACCATTTCTCAATGTCCTAATGTTTATACTGCCTTCTGGATGCTGTCCATCACGCAAAAAACCTATTTGCCTGCTGTCACTTTGCCTGTCATTTTCTGGAAAACCTCATGGTCTTTTTTGCTTGGCTAAAAGTTTGGTGATTCTAACATGTATATGGGTTTTGCAATTTATGTTTAAAGTCCACCGATTGACTTTAATAGAATTCACTAAATAGATTTGCCAAAATTTTGCGGACCCATCGGAAGATGGCCTTCTCTCAGAGGCCTTCTCGCTCATCCCTACCTATCAGCCCCACTCATGGAACTTTACAAAAGGGCACAAAGCAAGTATAGTTAGTTGGTTCGAAAAAGCAGAAAGAACCTACCAAGACTTAAAGGCTGTGTTGTATTTATGCCCAGTTTTAACTCTTCCATTTTTCAGAAGGAAGTCCTGGTGCAAACAGACTCCTTAAAGGTATGCTTGTTGGCAGTCCTGTTCCAAGTAGTGAATGGGGAGGAACATCCAGTGGTATACCTCGTAGAAAGAAAGTGTGCCATTGTGGAATGTAAATGCCTGGCCATCAATTAGCTTTAGATACTATCTTTTGGGAAGAAAAAGGCTCATCATTGATCATGCTCCACTGAAATGATGACCCCAATGGACCCAAAAACAAATACAAGGGCCATCTTTTGGTTTCACTTTTTACATAAATTGAAATTTGTGGTGGAACATAGGCCTGATAAACAGTAGGTAACACAGATGCCCTGTCAATGTTTGCTAACTGTGCTCAGCCACAGGGTTTTGAGATTGAGGTTATAGAACACAGTGTCAAAGAGGTAACCTACATTACTGGGCAAAGTATTTGAGTAACTTGTGTACCTTTCTGCTTCATATGCACTCATCTATGTACATGCTCGTAATGTTATATATGCCTGTTATTGTGCAGTCTGTGAAACACTATTACAGCTTGGTTGTGTTGGAGCTAATCAAGAATCCAATACCACATGTACTCTACCAACCCAACACCTAGCACCACTGCCAATGCCCTTCAGTCTAGCCATTTTACTCTTAGTTGTTCAATATGTACAAAATATAAGTGAAATATATGTCCCCTGCAAGTACATCACAGCTCCCAGTCTCTTCACAGATTCCTGGTTCATTCATACAGTCCCAGAAGAAAACTACAATATTGCCCTAACCCCATGCTATTTTTTATCTATAGCAGCAGGAGATCCCTTACTAACAGTAGAAATGATCATACAGAAATGGTGGCTGGAGTGTGTCTCCTGTATATAAGTAAACTGTGGTCTTGCAATATTCCAAAAGGAGACAATCGAGGGGTCTTATTCTGAGCACAGATTTGAGAAAGCTACATACTTCTCCAAGTCTTTCTTATATCTGGGTCACCAAAATGAATGTGATAATAAGTCTTGTGTCTTCCTGATCCCAAAATGTCCAGCACGTTTAGTGTCAAGGACGAACCTCAGTACTTCCAACCTCGCTGATATAGGGAGGAAGAGGTGCTGACCTGACAATTGTAGCTCCGGATTGGGGTGAGCTAATATGAGCTTAGAGGTAAAAAGAGATATGAGTTTTCAGACGGCAGCCTGTGCTTCTGGAGACCAAGTTATTCCCTTTCTTGGTTAGTTGGGTGATTGGTGTTATTACTTTTGAGAAATTCCTCATAAATTTTTGGTAGAAGTTAGCAAAACCAATAAACCCTTGAATCTCCATAATGTTAACATAACAGCCATGATCCTACTAGGATCCATGCTCAACCCTGCTGGAAAAATAATGTATCCCAGAAAATGGATCTGTGTATGTTCAAGTTCACTTTTTTTCAATTTGATATAGAGTCGATTCTTCCTCAACCACTCTAAGATTATGCACACGTTTGCAGTGTTCTTCCAGGTTGTCTGAAAAGGTAGTGTCTCCTCTTAGATTATCAACCACTCCCAGTACTTTCAAGGCCTTGGGCGTCAATCTCTATGGATTTTCTGGTTTACCTACCGCCCTCTAAGGGACAAACTACTATTTTGATTGTTATTGATCGCCTTACTAAAATGGCTCTTTTTGTCCCTACTAGGGGTGGACCCACCACTCAACACACTGAACTAATGACTCCAAAAATATTCAGACTTCATGGGATCCTAGAAAATGCAAACATGTTTGTGATGTTCTTCCAGGTTGTCTAAATGTCATCCAAAAAAGCAATAACGAATTGATCTAAAAGATCTCTTATTACATCATTGATGAAATGTTGAAAAGTTGCAGGTGCATTGCAAAGGCCAAATGGCATGACCAAGGATTCGAAATGTCCTAATCCGGTTCTGAAGGCAGTTTTCCATTCGTCTCCTTGACAAATGCGGACAATGTTATATGCCCCCCGTAAATCTAATTTGATGAATATCTTTGCAGAGCAGAGACGTTCTTATAGTTCAGAAATTAAAGGAAATGGATAAAGGTCCTTCACCATGATGGCATTTACTTCCCTATTGTCTATGCAAGAACGTAAATTACCACCTGTTTTTTCTACAAAGAACAGTGCTGCCCCTGCAGGAGAAGTAGAGTGTCTGATTAAGCCTTTTTTAGATTCTTATGCAGAAATTCTTTGAGATATCTTAACTCTAGCTCAGATATGGAAAAAAATGCAGCCAAATGGTATATTTGCCCCTGGTAGCAGTTCAGTAAGACAATCATAGGGGCGATGTGGAGGCAATTGGTCAGCAGTCTTCTTATTGCAAACATCATGAAACTCGCTATATTGTGAAGACAATGTGTCATTCTGTTGAGTAGCCATTTCCTTTAATTTGTGATTCCTTGACCAGAGGCTAGCTTAGCTTACAGTGTTCTTGCAAAAATCAGAAGAGACCGATATAGACAGTGTCCTCAAATTGATAGAGGGGTTATGAGTTGAAAACCAAGGGATCCCCAATATAACTGGGAACTTGGGTGATGCAATAAACTGGAAGCTGAATGTCACAGTGATTGGAGTTAAGAGAGATGGTTTCATGGGTGATTGGACCAGATGATAAATGTGAGCCATCAACGGTTTCCATGTTGATAAGTTCATTTTTGTTTCTCATTCCTATATCATTGTTCTTAGCAAAATCTATATCCAGAAAGTTTCCCTAGAGTCTAGCAGAACAGGCAATTTCATGGATTCCCAAGATAAGTTGGATAGAAATTACAAAATGAGATGGTTGAGAATAAATAGTCTCTCCTGGTTGTATAAGCTGCAAGACTGACAGAGCAATGGAATTCACTTGTTCTGGTATTCTGATGTCAGTTGCAGCACTGTTTTCAACTTGTTTGGACAGTTACCTGCATAGTGTCCAGCGTCTCCACAGTAAGGGCATAAACTCTCAGCTTGCCCTCTCTCCTTTTGAGTGGATATAGATCTTTTTATTGTATCAATCTGCATAGGTTTGGGTGCGTCCGGACCAGAAAAAACTTTGGGACCATTCTGTGCTGTTTGATCAAACAGAAAGCGCATACCTCCATTACTCCCAAACATCCCCAGTCTCTCCTTCCTTCTTACAATGAGTCTCTGATCAATGTGGATGCATAGTTGGATAAATGCATCAAAATCATCTGGAGTTTCTACTCTGGTGTGCTCATCCTTAACTAATTTAGAAAGCCCTCGCCAAAACTGGCTTTTCTCAGCGGCTGGATTCCAAGTAGTATCTGAAATTCAGCTGTGTACTATGCGACTGAGCGTCTACCCCGTGTAAGACCATGCAACTTGGCTTCCGAAGTAGCGCAGCAATTAGGATCATTAAAGACTTGAATAATTGCAGTTTTAAATGCATCAAAATCATTCAAGATAGCACTGCCCTGTTCCTCGAAAGTAGGGGCCCAGGCTGGGGCTTCCTCAGTCAGGAGATTAATAATAAACAGTACTTTCTTTGCTCAGGAGCAAAAGCAACAGGCTGCAGGTGAAAATATATGCGGTATTGGTTGAGAAAACCTCTATATTGATGGCGGTCTCCATTGAATTTGAGTGCTAAAGGCATTTATGGATTAGAATCAGTAGTGGTACAATCTCTGGAACAAAGTTCCCGCACTACTCTCTTCAGGTCACTGATCTGTTCACATTGACTTTTAACAATCTCTGGTAGATCAGAAAACTTCTTTTGGTAGGTTACACCAAAGTCTTGTAGTTCAGCAATTTACTACCTTAAAGGGGCCATAGCAGCTGCCACAGAGGACTCCATCTTTGCACCACATTATTCTGTCATAGTCAGGATTCAGGCTCAGGTTCCAGTAGCTGGAACAGCAAGCAAGCTCACAGTGAAGGCAGGCCTGATTTGATTCACACAGTAGCAATTTAGTTCAAGAAGCGTAATCAGAAGAGTAGTCGGTAAAAAAGCAGCCAAAGATTGGTATACAGGTAGTTAGGAAACAGGATCAGAAGTACAAATGCAAGATATTGGCAGGAGCACAATATTCTGGCACAGAGGAAGTTCCACACAACCCTTTTAAAGGAAGTAGCTAGGAAGAGCACAGGAGTTCAGGGTTCATCAAAGAACTGTTTCAGGCAAGGTTTAACTAAGTGATCAGGTACAGAGCTATCAAGCACTTTAAGTGGTTTGGAGCAATGGCCGCCTGCCAGCCACTGCAGAAGCCCCAGGTTTGATTCCTGACACTGTTATAACTGTGGTGATAAAAAAAAGCCTGACTGAGAGTTCCTGTATGCAAATGAGCATCATGTATGCTACTATCAAATATGTTATTGATTTAATGATAACATTCCGAGTATGTTCTAAGGTGGTAGTCATCAAACTACATTGTACACAGAGTCATATATGCAGAAAAACATGTTACATGTCCACTTTTATGTTCCTCCAACAGAGAAAAACAAAGAATTGATATATATATTGCAGTATCAGCACAGTCCAATAAAACAACACAACGTTTTGACCCCTGGCTAGGATTGAAGTCTACATTTTCATCTCAGTAGTTATAGCACAGAACTTTCAAGCATCCCCTTTGTCTCTTTCTGACACCTTCCCCATTAATTATTAATCTACCCCATCCTGGTGGGGATTCGCAATGAAGCCTGCACTAGTTTATGTTCTTCACCTAAAAGGGGAACTAAAGTTCTGCTTTGAAGATGAGCGATCCCACAAGTCTATACTATAGAAAGAGACAGACAATGGCCCTGATTCATCAATAAAATCCGCGTTCGCTGGAAGCGCGAACGTACGCGCGACCAGCGAGCGCGGTTTCCCGCGGTCCGGAGTCGAGTGCGCTCGTACACTCGCCTCCTCACTGCCAGCCGGATTCCTGCCTTGATAATAATGAGCAATAGGGGTCGCGAATCTGCCAATTAAGGCGATAGAGGAGTTGAACTCGGTTAACTCTTGCCTAACAGGAAAGAAATAAGTGATTTAAAAATATGCTTTTTTCTTAGCGCACATAAATGTTTAAAACATTTCAACAGCGCAAACATTTTTTTTTAGGGCTAATGGTAATATGTGTGCCATTTGAAAGAATAATTTTTTAGGGGAACAGTGACTTTTAATGCAAGCTCGCCAGTGAAAAGCTGCCGGAGATGTGCGGCTCCGGCCGCAAGCTTTTTCAGTTGCTGAATAGCGCGCCGGCGTACGATTTTGCTTGATGAATCAGGGGCAAATGTCTTTTTTTTAGCAAAATACTCAGTGTACGCTGCTGGGTCTCCCGGAATCCCTGACGGGACTGCCACACTGTGTGACCTCTCAGGTGCGTGACCAGGAATAATGTCATCCCTGCCCAACCAATCATGATAGCTGAAGATCAGGACACATAATGGAGAAGATGACAACACCTGTGATGGAACAAGGACAGCTAGGTGTAATTATTAATTGAGATCAGGCAGATAAGGTTTTTTTATTGCAGAAAGGACATCATCTGTTCCTTCTGCAACAGAGGACTTGTAATTATTTATTTTTTTAGCTTTATTTCCACATTAAGCTGCATACATAAAAAACAATGGAACCACATATCTTCCATCCAGTACTGAATAACATTACCTGTTTTAAAAATACCACCATACTACTGTACTGTTGAAGAACTGTATATGTGTATAAGGCTAATGATTTCTTTGGAGTGGATAATTCCTTATCTGTCAGTTGTTTTGTTCCTTTTAAAGAGTTGAAATACAGAAAAATAATAATTTTCGCATTGCTTAACATCACTATTGTCCATTGTTTTCTACATACAATGATTCATTGTGGTCTGGAGCAGGTTTTATCACTTAAGTTACCTGGGTTGGCTCTAAAACCAGTTGAATTCCATGATTTAGAATGGTCAAATAAATTGAATGTTTTGCATCCTGTTAACCAGTTGTCTTTACTAACAGTATCCTACAAAACATGTTTCGGTAGAATACTGACCATACCCACGTGGTCATGTCTCTGGTGGTGTCCATATGGTACAGTAAACTATGGTACTTATTCTTTCTCTGTTACTAGAATGCATATAGAAATATATAGGAATGCCTATTTTACATTGTGTAAACACAACACAAGCACTGTACCTTACTATACTTAATGTAAATTTCCAATATTTCCAGATCCGCTATGAAGCAAGAACCCCGCTTTTAAATGACAGAAATATTTTTCCAAATTTCTTCCGAACAGTTGCAAATGATGACATCCAGTATATGGCAATTACAAAGCTACTGAAACATTTTGGATGGAACTGGGTTGGGATCATTTCAACACAAAATGATAATGAAGATGACTACTTGAGTGAACTGCTGGCAAAATATGATATTTACACGGAGTTCAAGCTCAAATTATCTCATTCTGTGGATGTAGCTGCTTATGTTATCAGTGATGCAACTACAGACGTCATAATTGTCTGTGGTTCAAGTGGTAGAATAGAATTTTCACTTTTGAACAAAATAAAACATGTTACCGGGGATAAGACTTTTATTTTATCAGCTTCATGGGCTGAGGCATCAGAGGTAGTATTTTATTTAGATAAAATCGCCCCGATGCGGTGTCCTTTGGTGATATCACCTACTCTATGTGACATTCCTGGAATGCAAACCTTCCTAGACAGCGCTCGTCCCTCTAACAACCCAGATGATCCTTTACTGGAAGATATTTGGATAGAAGAGTTTCAGTGCTTGTCAGGAAATACACTGAAAAATAAAATAATCTCCTTAATAAAATCAATACCCCTTCGTAATTGCAGTGGGAAAGATGTGTTTTTAGAGGGAAGATCTGATCATGATACAACACCATACAGAGTATACATTGCTGTCCTCTCCATGGCACAGGCTCTGCATGATATGAATACAGCTCTTGGTGCATTTGAAGCTGAAAAAGACATACAATCATATAAACACAAAGTAGGTAAATTGTGAAATATTCTTTATATCATGTATTTCCTGTGTATGTTTTGGTCTTTTTTGAACATTATGGTCAAAAAAAGCTTTTACTAGTCCATATATTTCACTCTACAAGTGGAGAAACTAACAAAGGCAATGTGTACACTGAGCAGTACATGAGTCTAGCTGCCTAGAATACCCAATGCAAAACCAAGTATTCTATTGTTCAAAATAAAGAATTATACTTAGGAGATAATTGTTTGATCAGTGGCACCACATCTCAATCTTCTTATAACAGATCTAGAAGGACATTTGGAATGGGACTTTTTAGGTGCTTGTATAAAAGAGGAAAACTGCTATTTTTGTTTAAAATACAATGTTTCAATACATTTTATTATATATCTAGTGGATCCGCAAGCTGCGCGTACATTATTACGTTTGTTTTGGGACTCGCGGTAGATTGACATTTGATTGTGTGTGTCCACATATAGTTTTCTATTTGTTTAGCACCCTGTGGTATATTACTGGGGGTTGCTAATGGTAACAGGATGCTTACAGAGCAGATAAGAGGCAGCAGACCCCAATGCCCAAAATAACAGTAGTTTTATTTCTTTAGCCCAGTGTTACAGCACACTCTCCAGCACTTTAAAGTGAAAACAATAAACAACAGTGGCCCAGCTGGACATCTAGCTAGCTCACTGGGTGCCTTGTCTTTCTAACATGCAATATCAACACTGTTTCACCCACAGTTCAAGGCTTGCTTGCCTGCTGGCTTTCCTGGAGCTCTGTCCCCTCTCATGCAGCCCGGAACCCACTCTGGCTCCTTTCACAGCCTGGAACAGACTTTCTCTCAGCCTGGAACCCTCTGGCTCCCTTCCCAGCCTGGAACCCTCTGGCTCCCTTCCCAGCCTGGAACCCTCTGTCTGCCTTCTCAGCCATGAACCCTCTGGCTGCCCTCCAGCCTCTGACTGCTCACTCCATCCTCTGGTTGATCATCTCCCTTGTACCTGAATGTAGGTGCATAAAACCCAAACTCTGATTTAGGTTGGGCCAGGAACCCACCCTTTCACTCCCTTTGCCGGTTCAAGGGCCCTATAGTCTCAGGTTTCTTTATAAAAAACCTATCCAAACATCCTCACTTTCATTTCCCTGGAGCCTTTAATGTACTTTCCTGCCACTCCTAGTGCACTCTGTCACAACCCCTGAACTGGATCAGATGTATGATACAATGTTTTGCTTCTATTATATGTATTCTATGAGAGTTGATCACTGAATACAAATTGTTTATTTGCCTAAAAAAATCAGCTGTCTCGCGTTTTTATATATGTGTATATGGGGTTGGCACTATCCTTATAAGGGAACTAGGATTATTCTTACTCAGTACTTATTCACTATCACATCCTCCTTCCTCTTTCCTAACCCTCCTAATATAGTTTTATAATTCTGCTCAATCAATTACATATTTAGAGAGATTTTTGATAAATCTTCTACCATAAAACACCATTCACTCCATTCCTATTCCTTTTTCAATTCTTTTCCCCTCACTTTCATGTAGGGAAATTTAGAATGGAATGGTTATTGCCCCAAACATCACAGAAATCTTCACAGAGTTGCAAAAACATGCCATGTGGTGGTGTACTACGTGAAAACTTTGAGAAAATTATTATAATTGTAAATATATATAATATTTTGACATTCCTTATTACCCTTACCAATACCCTTATTACCCTAGCTAATATTTGCTTTGCCCCTCATCGCATCCCCAATCCTCATAAACCCCTTGTTTACCCACCATGTAAAGCTTCTTGTATCCTCTCATGTAAACTCTGGATTTTGCCACAGAGGAGTGAAAGGAAAATAAATTAAACATATTTTTGGAATATTCTTGATTTTTTCCCATACTGATAAATTACATGACAGCAATGACACCCAATTTTATGTTTAATACATTTTTGGAATCCATAACAATGCCTCAATTGCTACTGGGGAACAAGACATTGCTTCATTCTCAACCCATTGAAGTTTCTCCTTAGCTTTTGTAATTAATTACAATTGTGTTACCTGTGCTCTCTATAATATTGTTGAAAATTTGGAACACTCAGGCCACCTTTCTATTTGGGGGCTATCATAACTAAACACTGTATTCTACTTTTTCTATTACCCCATAAAAAAGATAAAGACTACGTTTGTAAAATTTCTAGATCTTTCTTTTGAATATTTTTGGGAAGAGTACAAAAAGGATTTAATATGCATGGTAATAAATCCATTGATACTATTCTTCCCAATCAGGAAGGATGAGAGGAAGACCATCTTCTTAGGCTTGCAAATAACTGTTTATATAAGGGAGTGTAATTTGCTTGATATAACCAAATTGACAGAGTAAGCTGAATTCCTGAGATATTTTAGTGATCTTTCCCCCCATTCAAATTCAAAAGATAATTTGACTAGGTCCACTATCTCTGGGCGCAAAATTATTATTTGAAGCCACTGACATAGAACTATTAATCTTTACCCAGATAAGGGCTTTGGATTAAGTTTGTTTACTAACAATTTGCCAAGTCTGTCTTGCCATGTAAAAAATGTGCTGCCCATCCTATTGATTTTTCTGCGCTGGTGTCTAGTAATACATTTATCTCTGTCCGTATAGGTTTTATTTGTAATCTCAATCCTAATTGTGAATAGCTTCTGTGCCTCCCTAAATGATCAATATATTGTTTAATTTTTTTTCAATTTCCTGTCACCCCTTTTTCTTTACCCTTGAGGAAATTTTAATATAAAAAAAATGCCTACTTAATCTCATTGCCAACTATATGGTAATTCTTCATTCTTCCTCTATCTAAACCCTGATGGTTCTCCTCCCCACCTCCTTTACAATTACTGAGTCATGATCTGACCATGTTACATAATAAGTTTATTGATTAATAGAAGAAGAGACACCACCACATAAATATGCTCTGTTCTTGAGTATGTTTATATATCGCTGAATAAAACGTGTAATCTCTACTGCCGGGATCTACAAGGTTAAATTTCCTTATTATAAAGGCAAACTTATAGCTTTGTTTTAGAGGGTGACATTATTCAGAGGATTCAGACATAATACCTGACCCAAAGCTAAGTTAGAGTAAATTAACTCCCTTTGTACTTGTACTCTTGTGTCTTCCTACCACTAACAAGTATCTACCCTCTTTGTATCTTACTACTTCTTTTTTTGGAAAAGAAATATGTTTAGCAACGCATAGAAAAACTCCTCAATGTTTTTTTTTCTGCACATTAGCCCAAAACAAGGTTGCATATTTGTTATACAATTCAGTTGGAAAATCACTCTTATTAAAATATTATCTGCTTTTAGGGAAGTTTTAAAATTGAAATGCTTTTTTACACTTTTTTCAAACCCTGCACATTACGTGAAATTAGCTTTATAATTTGTTTATCTGCTAATATAGCCTGCTCCAAATGAGTCCTAGTTATCCCTTCCAAATCACTATAATACTTTTCATTCCAAATACCATACAACTTTAACAACTTTTGTAAACAAAAAAAAACACGTAATGAAAGAAAAAATAAACAAAATTGTGTATCACAGATTGGCGCTCGATGGTCACAATTTATATGTTTCATTGCTTAATAGCCCTTCCCTTACCTGCTGAGAGTTACCAAATAAATCCACAGGCAGTATTGCCTGGGAGAGTCTCGCAGCCAGAAATATGTGATTTTCCCCTCAGCAAGAGACCCCCTTTAAGAAAGCATGTATACCCCCTTCCACCCTTAAGTCACAAACTCTTATTACCTGACATATATAATATATTTCTAAACCGGCCTAACAAATTATCTATCTAACTTTCGATTTTAAATACCTATCAAACATGGTGTCACTCTTAAACTGTGTAAACATTCTTTCTTAGTCATATTTCATAGTATAATGGTCCACCAGCTTCCTCTACTGATTGATCTGTAGACAGCAGGTTCAATAAAAGTCCCGACTCTGAAAACAACTTTTCCCCCTCCATAAAGGAAGAGATTCAGTATGTTAACTCTTGGGAAAAATCAGACAAAAGGGAAATGCCCACCAGTATTTATTATCTTTATTTTGTAGTATTTGTAATAATGGTTTTAATGATCTTCTTCATCAGATTGTCAGGTAGGATAAATCTGTTGTCTGATCCAAAGCAAGATCATGGTTTTTTCTAGCAGCCTGCATTATAGACTCTTTAGTTGAATAGTAATATAACTTTACAAGCACATCTCTGGGCAGGCCATCCTTTTTAACTGCCATCAAAGCCCTATAAGATCTGTCAATCTCCATACATGACTCCGGGCAATCTGATAACAACATAGACATAATACGTAAAATCACCTCCTCGAAATTTTGCACTTTTTTCAGGGAAAAACCCTAACTCTGAAATTATTGTGTCTAGAATGAGTTTCAAAATCATCCATTTATAGATTTAACTCATCCACTTGTGTTTTTAAACTTGCTATCTGTGTGGCATTCTGATTTATCTTTACAATAGTCTCAAATCAAATCAAACTATTGGTATAATATGTCCAACCCTGACCCCAGATCATGAAAATCTATTATCTCCTTTGTAATAGTGCTTGTTGTCACACTTTCCCTAGGCACCTCTCTCCTGTGCATGTGGGCAGTTCTGACCCTTGGAGTGCCTGCCCTTCCAAGTTTTATCAGTTTTGCCTACCCTAACTGCCAATCAGGAAAAAGTCTCTTAATCATCCCTGGCTATTTAGCTAGCTCAGACACAGCACTTAGAATTTGTGCAGTGCTTCTACACAATTGCCGAACCTCCTAGCTCCTAGGATTTCTAGTTCATGACTACTGGTTTGTCCCTGACTTTTCTTGCTCACTGCCTGCCTTAGCCTTCCTTGACAATGCTCCTGCCTAGTGATTTAGTTCCATGCATCATCCTGCCCACCCTGTTTTGTGCAAGGACCACAACCTGACAGTAACCAGCAGCGCAACATCCTTACCACTGGAGGCTCTAGAGAAGACCTGGTTATTGTTTAGACTCTGCACGGTGGCCCTTCTAAGGGCTCACACCACTCCTTTGCAAGCCATAGCTCCTCCCAGAGGCCCGTTTCCCAAGCCTAGCACTTGCAGTTTTAGCTAAATCTTTTTTCAACAGGTGTGTAAACAGCATAGAGTCTTCCAGCACACTCCTGTTACCCTCACTCTGGTCTTCCACTTAAAAACTCACTTAAAAAAAATACAACACCTAATATGACTCAGATGAATCACTAATGTTCTAAGAGCTACAGTGAACATTGTAAAAATGAGTAACAAAAATTAATGCAGCATAAAGTTACCAAAAAATACTGGAGGACTGGAGTTTTCCAACATGAAAATGATCCAAAGAACATCAGTGTTCACAAAATTCTGCTAAAGCAGAAAAAAAGGATGCTAGAGTGGGTATTGCTGTCTCCTGACCTCAATTTAATTGAATGACTTTGGGGAGATCTCAAGATGGAAGACAGCCCAAACATTTTTAAGACCTGGACAATCTTTGATAAGAAAAATGGGCAGTTTCACCACCTCACAAAGCTGGCCTCATCCACAGTTATCACAAATGGCAAATGGAAATATACATCTGAACACCAATACAGTCATATTGGAGAGAGATTGAATAGTTTGTTTTGGTCTCTGGAGTATAGTCCCATATGAAGGCCACAAGAACACAGTTGGTTTGAAAGGCCATTTAATGCAACTTGAAAGACAGCGTGAGGAAGATAGATGTATACAGGTAATGTGATGTAGGGGACCATAGTCTCTTTTTACAGGATGGTCTGTACTAATACAGATGGAGGTGTTGATGTGCACTGCTCACATTACGTATAAAAGACATTTATGGGGGATGGAGGTCTTGCAATGTGATTTTTTTTATTTTACATATTTACACACTGGGCCTGATTTATTAAATCTCTTTAGGAATGGTGAAGATAGATTATCATGGTAGAACCTATGCTAACCAGCAATCATAGAATGGATCTGGTCCAGGTCTAAAAACATTTGCTAACTTACAAAAAAAAAATTGTATTATATTTCTCAAAGATCATTTGGGTCATGGTTCAAATACTTAAAGAAAAAATACATCACAAATGGGTAAGTTACATTTTCTATGTTCAGCAACTATAGTACCTTTGATTTATGCTATGCCATGTCTACTTCAATTACCATAAATGATTACATTTTATTTTATAGTTCTGTAAATATTAGGTAAAATAAATATTCTTTCAACAAAGCTGAAAGACATGATTCATAATTAGCCATGTAAAAATGTAGTTCCTAATTAGTAAAACAAACTTGATGAGATACAACAGCCTGTATCAACCTTTTTAGGAATGTTTTGCAAGAAACACCAAATCTTGAAGAACTCCCTATTAATACAGTTTATCAGAGTTAATGGTAAAAAGGATTATTGACATTTGTTGTCAGAATGACAACTTTTTGACACCTAACATGATTACGTTATGCCACTGACTCTGAAAGTGTTGGTCCAGGGACTATGCAGGCATTATCAAATGGAAGGCTACAGCTCATGGAACCCCTAGTAATCTCTACAAGGATTAACCAAGGTCCCATGAAAAAATAGCATGATAGAACAAATCCATAGTAAGGCACAAAAAGAAATCAGTGGAGACTAAAAGACTTTAAATCATATAACAATATAATATTTGGTGTCTTTTCTTCTGTTAAATATACAATTTGTAATTGGACTGTCATATCTGTTTGATAAATTCAAAAAATATTTTTGCAAACAAACCTGTAAGCTGATTTCCACGATTCTTTGCTGCTCTGACTTTTATCAATTGTACTGTTCTCAGAGATCTCAGATGTCTACAAAACCATTCCCCCTTTTAGTTATTATGGTTATTTAGTGGTAATTATATTATAGTTAGTATGGTAATTTAGTTATTAAAACCTGTTGAGCAGCCTGCAGGTTTGTGCAGAATGGATTCTATTAATATAAAATATTCCACTTCTATGTCACTAAAAAAATTAAATATTGTAATATTTTAGTCAAATACTGCCATTCCCATGATTGCATGTTTAGTGCACATTATATTAATTGGGCTATTCAAAAAATGAACTTTCTGAATCAGCCCCTAAATACAACCCTTACTCTACCTCACATGTCTAAATTTATTTTTCCAAGCTGATAGACTTCGTAAAACGAGTTTACTTTAAAGATCCAAATGGTAAGAAAATATTTTTTAATGAGGAAGGAGATTTGTCTGATCCTCTTTTCATTTACAATTGGGTGAACATTATGCATGAGGGTTATGCTATCCTGCATCGAAATCGTGTTGGATACTTTGATCCTTCCCTTCCAAAAGATCAGCAACTTGTCCTTTACCCTTCTACCATTACATGGACACTAGGAAAG
Source organism: Pyxicephalus adspersus (assembly GCF_032062135.1). NCBI lineage: Eukaryota > Metazoa > Chordata > Amphibia > Anura > Pyxicephalidae > Pyxicephalus > Pyxicephalus adspersus. The sequence goes on along the minus strand of NC_092860.1, from coordinate 152,287,094 downwards.
GTATTATGTTTCTTCACTTTCATGTAAAAACATTTTTTTTTTTTATATGTAAAGATTTCAACCCCTTTAGGAGCTTAGAGCACTTTTAGGATTTTACAACTATTATGGTGTATCTAGATCCAAGAACAATTATCTAATATATTCCAACTTGGAAGTTCTTAGATATGGTGTTTGCAATGGTTTTATTTGTGTTTTTTTTTTTTCTTTATTTATTTTAAGCTGGTAGCATGTTCTCTGTTCTAGAGTGACAGCACTTAGTCACTAAACTATCTTTGTGGAAGAGCTGCATTATCATTCCAGCACAAACAAAATGTGAGGTCTTCATAGGAGAAGTTGTTCTGCATTTAATTGAACTTAAGATCAAGCACAGGCAGGGAATATGGAAGCAGAGGCAAGATTTTCTGTGCAAGCTGTAACCCCATGCTTAGTTTTGAAAACTGTGCAAAATTGGTGCATGAGATTCATGCATGAGAATAACAGGCCTCCTTTACTTACCTTACTCCTTTACTTTACCTTATGACCCTGATTTATGAAAGTTCTCCAAGGCTGGAGATGATACACTTTAATCAGTGAAGCAGGGTGACCCAGCAAACCCGAAATAGATCTGGTCCAGGATTGAAAACATTTGCTAACAAATACAAAAATACTTTTAAGAAATCTATTCCAGGTTTGCTGGATCACCAAGGTTCACTAGTGAAAGTGTATCCTATCCAGCCTTAGAAAGGTTTGATAAATTAGGCTCTATATCTATATATGGGTCCATGTATAATTTTTTTTTTACCCAGTATTCATCTAACCTTTAGCCATAATTTTCAGATTTGTGTAAATTAGATTCAATTAGAAAATGTATCAATCAAAGAACAAAAGTGGATCTAAAAAAACTGAAGAAAAAACACTAAAGGAAAACTAAAAAAAATGTAACTCTGAAAGAAAACCCAGTAGAAGGCAGGTAAATAACTAGTTAAAATTGTTAAGAAACCATAACCATAGTCCCTTAGGTAGTATATATATCATAATTCACATTGGGTAATTTCAAGTAAAAGTTTTTTTGGTGTGAAAGTAAATAAATTTACTCACATAGAGCTTGTCTATATCCAGGTTTCAATGAACAGCTCTGCTTTTAAATTTTTCCTATTATTTAATAATTGATTGTACTTCTTTTTATTTGACAATTAGTTATATGGTGCATTCTAGACATCCTCACTCCTAATTCCTTCACTTCTGTCAATGTTTATTTTAAATACTACAGACTTTTTTTGTGATTTGTTTGTGAATATGCGTTTAATCTATAATGACAAGTGTTACTGACACGGTCTGCTACTTTAACTTTATCACCCTCTCATTCTTTACTCCATTTTCTCTACAATAAGTTTTTGCAATTTCATCTCTTTCTTTTCTCCTTTTTCCTCCCTCCACCCCAAGTCCCAAATCCCAATACAAATCTTCTAAAATTAGCATTCAATTCCATATTATTAATTTTTTCTAGAAGCCACATGGAAAGTGTTTTGAAATGTGTTTTCCTGGATTCAGAAAATCTACTGGAACTGGACATATTTTATGCCATAGATGTGTCCCGTGCTCTGAAGGAGAGATATCCAATACGACTGGTAATTTCTTTTATTTTTCTATTGTCACTGTGATTGTCTTAATAATAAGAAACTGGGGTGTTACTGAAGCTCTAGGAGGCCAAAGACATTCTTTCTGTTCTTCTCACACAATAATGATAATTGCTTTATAAGCTTGGTTCACCATGGTCAGTGTCTATATAGTAGTAAAGTTAAGTATATAATAGATTTGTAAAAAAAAGTTCAAGCCAACTAAATGTGTTGAATGAGCAATATAAATAATATTGTGTAGAATGCATGGATGGTTTGTCCATATATCAGTGGTCGCTATAATAGTTGTATTATAATAAGAAGTATATAAATGGGGAATACATAGTGACATAGAAACAAGGAAAGTCTAGGAAGACTGAGATGCAGTCAATGTTGGGGAAGGGAAGACCAAGCTATCCAACTAAATGGCACGTTAGGGTCAATTTTATGAAAAATTCTTATTTTGGCTGGAATTTCACTAGGAATGGATTAGTGACCCAGCATGAAGATAGTCTGAATCCATTTTATGATCTAATCAATAATTCTTCATAAAATGGTCACTTTTTAAATGTTGTGATGCCACTTACTATTATAAGCCATTCTCATTTTGACAGTTCTTTTAAATAAATTTTTTTGCAAATTCCCAGAATTTGGGACATGACCAGGGGTGGTGGTGGTGGCACTAAGAAGTTTGCTGGTGGAGGCGGTATAATTACTGCTTGGCACCAGAAACAGCTGGCTGAAACAGGCCACTAATCCAGATATGATTCATTTGAATGAACAACAAATACATCACACTGTTGGTGAATAACATAGTCTAGAGGTAACAATTCCACCTGCCACACTAAACTCTATAACTAAAAGCAGCCTCTCTAACTAAAGCAGCATCTAAACAGCATACTTGGATAATTCTGGACAAATGTCAATGTTTATTTATGGAGATTTAGAGTTCATTTTTCAGGTACTTCAAGACAAATCAGATATGATAATACCATCTGGCCTATCTATCTTCTAACTCATAGCTCTTATGTTGCTGATACAGCTGGAAATAGTTAGTCATCGTGTCCAAGCATCTGTAATCAGTCTTGCAAGCGGTGCTGATGCTGCTGCTAAATCTGGGAATGGTGGTTACGTGCAATGGGGTACTGGGGGAGATGAGATAAGGCACTGGTATGCTTCTTTAAGAAAACTGCAGTCCTGAAGTGGCTGCACAATGTTTCTTTTTAAAAGTGCAGTTTTGCCTTCTATAAGTGCAGTTATCCGGGAGTTATCTTGCTGTTTCGTATTAACAATAGGCTTGTCAAGGCAAAAACAAGCCATCATACAACTTGCCATGTTTGCCAAGTCTCCCCTTGCTCTCCACAGCAGAACCTCATTCTACTCCTTATCTTCATCCCAGAATGTTTCCATAGATGTCTGCTAGACTGGTGATCATCTGTGTCACTTACTAGTGTTATACCTGACAATTCTTTCGCCAGATCCTCTTCTTGTTCTTCTATCTGATCATTGCTCATCCCCTTCATGTAGTCCTCTTCTCTCTTCCCTTAGTGTCGTGGACACTCAAAAAAATCCCACTCTTCACTAACACCTTTACAATTTTGAGGCAAAGGGTTAATGTCCCCCCTGAGAGGATTGACATAATTTATTCTGCTGTTTTCCCAGCTGACACACTTTGTTGCCTCCTTCATAGGCTATGTGACATTTGACAGGCTTTTCCAATGAGCTTTCACCACCTTGGGTCAAAGAAGCTCTCTGTCTTTTTTCCTGTGATGCATCATGATAGTCAATTATTGTCTTCCTTAACAAACATCATACAGCATATATTTTGTGGAATTGAAGACCATTAATTTGCTTCAAGGTTGCAAATTGAACCTATAGGATCTGTTGAAGTGGGTACAGGCCTTTATGACCATACCCAAAACATCCTGCAAGCTAGGGTAGCAAAAAAAAATACTGCACTATACAGTCAATACAGCCATGATATTGCTCTCATTGTTGGAAATCACATTGCTGATTTGGAAAGAGCAACGGTAAAGCCAGTTCATGATTTATTTTTGCATGTCAGAAAACAACTCGCAGTGGTGTGACTTCGCTCGCACAAATTGTCTGGGAGGAAATAGCCTCTCCTACTTTGAGAAAACATATAAAATTGGACTTCTTTCTGTCTATGCTACCAATGTGTCAGAGTGCCACCGGGCGGGATGGCGGACCCTCCATGTCACCAACCCAGTAGGCACAGGTGTGCACAGAGCGCAGAATCTAAACAGCTGCCTGGTCTTCATCAAAGCCTCTAGAGTTGAGGGTGTTATGCTGTGGGCTGCTGCCAGGGTGGGTGCCAGAGGTCAGGGAAGAGCCCAAGGGAACTTCATGTTCAGGCGACTTCCTGTTGTCATTCACTTCCTTTTAAAGGGGAAGCCATTAAGCAGATAGGAATCACATGACCCCCAGGAAAGAGAAGGCATCGCCAGAAAGAGGCGTGGGAACAGTGTGGGAACAGTGGCAGCTCAGGTGGTGTTCACACTTCTACCAGCAGATGGAGTGCTTCTGTGGAATATTCGGGTTCTCTGGGGTAAGGGGGGAAGCTTTCAGGGGATCATGTGACTCAGACCAGGTTAATGCCACTTACAACTTGTAAAAAGAGGCATCCATGGATGATGCACTCTAATGTCTGTGGCACCTTTAGAGTTTTTCTCAGGCTGAATGTAGGTCACATTTTAATTTATGTGGTTTGCATTAGAGAATGTTTCTAAACTTAGAGTTGACTTCACTTTAAACATCATTTGATCGTCTTCCAATTTTACATCACAGCTGCTCAAGATCGATTCTATCTGTTAACAAAACTAGAAAATACAGCAATAGTGCTAAAGAGGAATGTCATGCCTTGAGTAAATTGCAAATTTGGATCCTTTTCAACTGTGGAAGAATGCAAAAGATTTTCAGTGTGCAGTGAAATTAGAGTAATACCAATACAGGTTAGAAGCCCGTGCAAACGTTCAAAACTAAAGGGAAGACTGGAGTTCAGCTTTAACTTACAATGGCAATTCTTCATTATATGCGCACACATATTTGTTTACAAAGTTTTGTATTACAATAATTTTAAATACAATTTTACTTTTTTTTAGATAGTGACATTTGTCAGAAATGTCCTGACAGTGAATGGCCCAATGAAGAAAAAGATGTATGTATCCCCAAGCCTGAAGATTTCTTATCCTATGAAAACGACTTGTTGGCTGCCATTTTCTGCTTTACCTCTGTAATATTTTCCATCATAACCATTTTTATAATTGGGGCATTTCTGTATTATCAAAACACACCAATAGTCAAAGCCAATAACCGAAACCTGAGCTTCATTCTATTGATCACCCTTAAGATGAGTTTGTTCAGTGTATTTCTATTCCTTGGTCGTCCAGCAGATCTCACATGTAAACTTCGTCAAGTCTACTTTGGAATCATCTTCACAGTTGCATTGTCTTCTGTTCTAGCCAAGACAATCGTAGTTTGCATTGCTTTCAAAGCCACTGAGCCTGGGAGCAAGTTCAGAAAATGGGTTGGTTCTAAGCTTGCCTATTCAGTGGTTCTGATCTGCTCATCTGTCCAGGTTCTACATGCTATTATTTGGTTGTCCATTTCTCCTCCATTTCAGGAATTAGACATGAACTCTTTTCCAGGGACAATCATCATTCAGTGCAATGAAGGTTCTGTTTTAGCCTTCTATCTCATGTTGGGTTACATGGGATTACTGGCAGGTGTGAGTTTTATTTTAGCCTTCATGGTGAGGACATTACCAGATACATTCAATGAAGCCAAATACATCACCTTCAGCATGTTTTTATTCTGCAGTGTTTGGATCTGTGCCATTCCCGCCTATCTCAGCAGTAAGGGGAAACATATTGTCTCTGTAGAGATATTTGCTATATTGGCTTCTGTTATTGGAATACTGAGCTGAATGTTTTTCCCTAAATGTTACAATATCCTGCTGAGGCCAGAGATGAATACCAGAAAACACATGCTAAGCACAAAAACTTAAAATGTATATACTGGGGATTTATTAAATTTGAAACTGTGATCTTGCACAGAAGCTGTTTAATGTTTGCAGATAAGAACATGAAACAAATAATAAAAAGAAAGGAGAGGGATGGAAAACAGGAGAGAGGAGAATAAAAGAAGGAAGAGGTGGTCAGGGGTTTTTATATCACATATAAATAAATGTAATACACATATTATCTACTTTGCTAGTTTTTCTATATTTTTGCCTTTTTAGCTCAATATTGTTAAAAATGTGTTTACTGACCACAATAAATCAAGCTGAAAGGTATAAAAACAAGCAATATGATCCTTCCCCCAATAGCACCCAATTAGCCTTCCTCATTTCATTTTTCAGACAAACAGAAGGTGTGTTTGTTTACAAAATAAAACAAGCAGCTTTTAGTTTTTATGTTGCTTTTATGTTGACTTTATCTATGTGAACTAATTTACTGTGTAGAAAAAAATGTAAAAATGTTTTTTTTAATGTAAAAATGTAAATTTTTTTTATCTTTTTTATCAACACAAAGATGATAGGCACACAGATAACTTCTTTGTATACATAAGCAAAAAGCTGTGTATCCATTTAGAAAACTGTAACATGCATGCACATTTGTGAGGAATCACAAATGTTAGCACTGGTTGTAGAAATGTGGCCATTTCACAATATTAAGGTATTTGACTTATGGGTGTTTGGTAAAGAACAGGTCCATCTATGGTACCAGATTTACAGGTTCCAGAACTCACCACATGTTTACATGGACAATTAGATATTTTATTCTTTTACCCTTAGAACTGCAATTGAATAATTGCATGGAAAGGCAAAACTGTTTTTCAATCCTGAGTTTGGTTTACCTGTAAGTAGACACTCCCCAGATCATACAGCAGTACATTAGCTTGTTCATTCAGGTTTATTCCCAGCTATGTCCCCACTAAGCAGATTCTTCATCTCTATGTGTCTGCAGTCCCTTATATGTCTGGACTGGGTCAACATGCCAGTAGGTCTTTGCAAAATATTTAACCCAGCAAGGATGCTATTAAAGGGGTACAGACGTGTAATGACTAGTTATAGACTAGTTAAGTGCAGACAGAAAAATATTTACATTTAATCATTAAAAGATGTATCGCCATTAACTGTATATGTATAGGTATATTAGAGTAGCATTATATAAATATATATTAATAAATAGGCGTCATGCATAGGGATGAGCGAGAATGCCTCTGACATTCTCACAAAAATTTGGGGGTCCGCAAAATTTAGGCGAACCGATTTAGCGAATTACATTGAAGTGCAGGTTTCCACTCTCCATGGGCTGTACTTATCATGGCTAAGTAAAGCCCGGGGAGCGTGGAACCTGCGGTCACAGCTGATTGGAGGCACACGGGTGCTTCCAATCAGCTGTGACTGCAGGCGAACTCCAGATGATCTCTCAATGGAGATTCTCCATTGAGAGATCATCTGAGTTCAGCGAGATCACAACCTCGTGGTGAATCACAAGGCCGTCCTCGCTTACATCGAAATGAAAATTTTGCTCACTCATCCCTTGTCATGTATAGTATATACTAGTCTTGGCATACATTGATAAGTAATACATGAAAAAGTATATAAACTGAACACTTAGTATTAACAAAAAAGACATTGAATGTCAGTTGTAAGTAATGTGTGTTTTGAGCATGTTCATGGTTGGGGGATGGAATTTGTCTCTTTATTTCACCAAAGTAAGGATGGAGTTTGTATCTTGATTCCACCAAAATAAACATTAAAGGTTAAATCTTTGAATGTAGGGTTTTTCAGATGGGAAAATTCCAAATAAATTGTGGTAAAATAAATATTATAGAGGTTAGAAATACAGGGGCCATAAATATGAGAAAGTTTAAAATATATTCTCATTGGGGTAAAGATATTTGCCATGGTTAAAACTTACTTGTTCCCTTGTTGATGAAATATGCTGTGTATGCTGTATAGCCAGGCTGCCAGCTGTGTATACAGAGAAATGACAGTCAGAGGTTGTGAGTGGAATGATCGCGCCTAAAATATGCGTGGATCAGAGTGTCCTGAGAATGGTAGTGGGCATGTTTGAGCAGGGTGCCCGAGCCTGCATGGTATAACGATACTAAAGGACTTCCCCTGTGACATAAAAAGCCATCGCGTTGTCCAAAACTGCTAGTCAACACCAGGCCAGGTAAGTCCATCGCCAGTGCCTCCTGGTGTAAAAGGAGAACTGCGGTGAACATCTAGAGTCATACAGGGGAGAAAGGACAGGCTAATGTATTGCTGTATGTAAATTTATTATTATTTATATGGAAGCCACCTAAAAGCCGTACGTAGTCTTTTCTCTACAATTGGTGGTGTGCTCAAACACCCAGTTTAGCAGGTGAACTCCCTATTTAGAACTATTTACCCAAAGTCATTGCTAATATCCAGTTTTTAGAGCAAAGTTCTGCAATAAAAATCCTTGTTTGGAGTTGTGCAAATACTGTTACTGCAAATAAATAGTTTTCTTTTGATAACATGTCAACATTTGTAATTAAAATTCCATTAATGCAATACACACACATTTGCACACTTGAAATATTGTTGTGGGAATTCAGAATAGTAAAATGAACTTTTGCATCACCATATTAACCTCCTGAGCGTTACACTGAGGTCTAGATTTCTGTACCAAAAGTGATCCACTGTTTTTTATGAAATTTTTTTTTTAAATTGTAGACCTGTAACTTACAGAAATATGTCCGAACAGGGGTTCTAGTAGATATTATGAATATAAAAAA
>NC_092860.1:152226817-152277860 GCF_032062135.1 Pyxicephalus adspersus | reverse complement strand
CCGTCCGTTTTTTTTTTTCTCCGCCGGACGGCTTCTCCCTTCAGAGATCATCCGGCGCTGGAACGAGAAGGACGTCGGACGATCAGCGGGACCAGGTAAGAAGCTGGCCGGCATCTTGTGTCCCGCCGGCTGGCATCTTGTGTCCCGCCGGCCGAGCGGCGGAACACATATGAAATACGACGCTGGATGAGCACAGGGGGACCAGGTAAGTATGGATGGGAAAAATCTCGGGGTTAACCATCCTTGCAATTTTTTTGTGCCCGAACAAAGGTCGGGCTTAACGGCAACGTGGTTAAGCAATAAAAATTCTGACGTTCATTTAGAACTGTACAAAAAGTTAGTGTTAAAATAAGCACTGATATGTGCTTATAAATTTTTGGAAGGTTCCCCAGGAAAATTACTTTAAAATATGTCATCAATTTGAGCAATGAAACACACCTTTGAGAACTGTAACAACAGTTGTTCTTCAAAAATAAAAATATGCACATGGGTACCTGATTTTGTTTTGGGTGACAGCATTTGCTTTTTTGGCACACTTCACCCAATTAAACTTGTCAACTTCTGAGTTTAACAAGTGACAAAATAAAAATTATTGGACCAGGTCAAGGGACTGACAGCTCATAGCCAAAGTAATGCAGCAGATGGCGGCCTGTGGGGCTACTGCTAACCATTCTAGAAACCCAACTATTCTGGGAAATGACCGCTTTGAATGAGGTGAATGCAATGCTGAGAACCTTTGAAAGAACTTCTCACTAGCTAGCATTTGCCAACAGAGCAGAGCGGTGGGCAATTGTAGTAGCACCACTGTTAGTGGGAGTTGCCCAGAAGGACTTTTTTGACCTGTATTCTAAGGGTGCCCGGGACTATGAAAGGTTAATGTTGGAAAGACTGGGATTTACCACCTCTGCAGACGCAGCTGATCCACAGCTGGGGATTCCAAGTTAAGGGGGTCCCCCTGGTTTCAGACATGGTGAAACACTAGCTGCAGCCAGACCTGCTTACTGGGCCGCAGATAGTGTAGAGGGTCAACATGGAGGGGTACACCAGAGTGACGGTGGGGGTTTAAGCCAGACGGTCCCAAAGACTACAAATCAGCCACGTAAGTTAGCAGAGCACTACACTAGGGATGAGTACCGTATTTTTTGCGGTATAAGACGCACTTTTTCTTCCCCAAAACTGGGGGGTAAAAGTTAGTGCGTCCTATACGACAAATGTGTTAAAAAAAATAATTAAAATATTATACTCACCCGATACCCGATCCTGCGTGTGTCTCGGGCTGCAGCGTGTCTCTCTTCTCTCTTCTGCCAGCATCGTGTTCTCTCCTGTCTGTAAAGCAAAGCGAAAGAAGCCAGCACAGCGCCACCTGCTGTTCCCTGTCCTAACTGCCGTACAGTGGAAAAAAAGCACAGAGTGATCAGAAGGGGAATTTCAATGACAGAGTGATCAGAAGGGGAGTTTGAATGACACAGAGTGATCAGAAGGGGAGTTTGAATGACACAGAGTGATCAGAAGGGGAGTTTGAATGACACAGAGTGATCAGAAAGGGAATTTGAAAGGTACAGAGTGATGAAGGGGAATACCGGTATGAATGGCACATGAGTGATCAGAAGGGAAATAATCTTTCAGAATCTTTTTTTCTAGATTTTCCTCCTTTAAAATTGGGTGCGTCTTATTTTCCGGAGCGTCTTATACGGCGAAAAATAAGGTACCTTGTTGCAAACTCTCCCCAGACTCAGTCATTGGAGATCCAGACGAGGTATCCCATAGCAACCAGAGAAGGTCTCTCATAGGTATCTAGTTACCCTTAAATGTCTGCTTAGACCACTGAGGAGTCTAGCATGCCAGGGCTAGAGATCTCACGGGACAACTTTGACACAGCTCAGCTAAAGAACCTGACACTTACCAAGGCATGAGCAAATATTACAATAAACAACTGGAACCCAGTAAGCCCTGAGGCAGAAAATTAATTTTAACAACTTGCTGTTTGTGGCACTTTGTTGTTGTATGTTCATAAAAATTGTGATACGTCATTGTACCCCTAGGCATTCAGGAGAACAGTGTTAAATTCTCACCCCCTGGGCAGGCACCTAGCATTTAAAAAGACCAAAGACCCAGGGTTGGCCCAAGGATTCATGTTTCGTCTCTGATGCATCACTTCCACAGGCCATTGGTCCCATTGCCCTTAATTTAAGTACCTGGGCATTTCGATTGACCTGGTAGGGCTGCTAGGTAAGACTGCATCACGGGCATCATGCTACGGGCATCAGTACATATTGATTTTAATGGACAAGCCACTCAGTACCCTGAGGCTGTCCACCTAGGGAAAACCTCCTTAAAAACCATAACCTGTGAGTTGTTTACCATGTGCAAAAATCCCAAATGAAATCCTAATGGATCGGGGGACCCCACTGATGTCCAAGGTGATAAAAGAACTATGCAAATTTCTTAGGATTAAACAGTAATGCTATTTTTTTACGATCTCCAAACAGATAGCTTGGTGGAGAGATTTAACAAAACTATTAGGAGAACGCTCAAAAAGGTAGTTGACAGAGACTGGAGAAATTTGGACTGCCTCCTTCCTTATTTAATGTTTTTCATCAGGGAAGTCTTACAGGCTTCTACGGGGTTTTCACCCATTGAATTGGTGCATGGGCACCACTCCCATGGACTCCATGTTGTGGCAAAAAATACATGAAAGTGTGAGTCCACGCCACATAGGAGTGTGGTGAAACATGTGGCTGACATGCAAGAACCTCTGGCCATTGTAATGCCTATGGTAAGAGAACATTCAAACCCAAGAGGCTCATAGCAGAACATATAATAGGTCTGCGTGGGTATGAATTTTACATCCGAGTGACCAGGTGTTGGTCTTGATCCCCAATGTGGAAAGCCAATGTATTGCCAGTGGCCAGGACCCTATGAAATCATAGAGCAAGAAGGACAGGTCAGCTATAAGGTTCCAATCTTACAAGCACAAAAAACAGATTTACCAATTAAACATTATTAGATTCTAGAAAAATCAAGGCTTTGTCTACCTACACCACAGCAATAATGGTATAGACCCCAGGAGTACCATTGGTAAAAGCAGCTGAGACTTTCTCTGAGTCAAAAGCAGGAGAGAAGCAAGTTTCTGATCACAAACAGGAGATATTCTCTGACTAGACATGTCTGAGTAAGTCTAGGGTAAAAAGGCAACCCTACCAGATCCCTGAGGCTTGATGTCCAGCCCAATTTTCCTTGTCCCACAACCAGATGAGAGTATCTTATTTTGCAATAATTTTCAGAAAATACTTGAGGTTTCTAAATTTGATGCATATCCCCCACGGTGGATGAGCTGATAAAGAGGTTCTGACTAGGGATAAGGGAGCGAGATTTTTGAACTTGATCTCGCAGCGAATTAGGTCGTTTTTCGCTTACCGAAACTGTAAGCAAGAAACGGTCGGTGTAAAATCAAATTTTCAGTAAAAAGTCTGCATTCATTGATTAGCTCAGTGTGCGAATCCTGGCACGAGAGGTTAAATGGGGACAAGTCCCCCCATTCAAAACCTCTAGTGCTTTTTAATTGGCTGAGGAACGGAAAATCCTGATGATGTTCAAGCGTCATCAGAATTTTCCTTTCCTCAGCCAATCAAAGATCACTGGATGTTTTGCATGGGGAGACTTGTCCCCATTTAACCTCTAGTGCCGTTTTTCGGTTGATTGAATGCAGCTCTGGGAATCCTCCTGTAATGATTTCCTGGAACTTTCGATGGGTCCGCAAAATCGGTTTGGCAAAATTTTGCGGACCCATCAAAAGTTTGAGGAAATTTTTATGAGAATGCCAGGCATGAGGCATGAAAATGAAATGCAAATGCCTAGCCAGCAAATTGTCTTAGATACTACATTTTGGGAAGCAAATGTAGGCTCATTACTAATCATGAGCCAAAACTGAAAAGTTGACAAAATAGTATTTTACAATATTTACAATAGACCATCTATACAGATGTTCCTATGTATACCCATACAAACCTATTACTGCTGAAGTGAGGGGGGGGGGGGTGACAAAAATATGTTTTTACAACACATTACCCAAAACAAGAGTCAACTTAAAACTGTACACATACTGTTTTAGTTTAAATATATTTTGTCTTTTGATTGAGGAAACTTTTCTACACATGTGACATGTGAAAACTATAATGTTTTGTTTCTGTTTGAATAGTTGTCACGCTATTCTTTTTTTTCATGTTTGTCTTGACACCAAATTTTGTATTTTGGACTGCAGATGCTCTCTTCTACTAAACCAATTGTATACATGTCATTCCAGTTTTAGTGAGAGTGTGTTAATTACAATTGTATCTGATTGAAGAGAATTTGTTTATAATTGTTGCCATATACAAGAAGCTTTACTCTGTAAAAGTGTGGAAGACTTGTTTTGTTATGTCTTAGCTGAAATGCTATACATAGCTGAAAAAAAGTTTGACGCCTATCCTATGCCCAGAGTTGATGAGCTAATTGAAAGGTTAGGGCCTTCCGGGTACATAACTATGTTCACCTTTACAGGGGCAGATCACCCTTACACCCTTTGATAGGCAATAAAATGGCGTTTCCTACACCGCAGGGCCTGTGGCAGTATACCTGAATGCGTTTTGGACTTTGGGACCTTCTTCCTATATAGATGGGGTGATATTTAGTAGTGATAAATTTCATGAGACAGGCAGGTCTGCCAGCCAGCTTGAAAAAAAAATGTGCAGTATGTCCAAAGGAAGGAATATCGCAAATATATTATCAGAAAAGGCCTTATCAAACCCAAGGCTCAGAAAGTACACGACATTAAGGGGTTCCCTCAGCCCAATGCAAAAAACGGAGGGGAGAATGCTCCTGGGCATGGAGGGGTATTACTAGAGATTTATCCTGGGTTCACCAGGATACCAGTCCATTGAAAGATGCAGAGGGTGCCTTTTGTAAAGTTAACTCCAGTCGAGGGAAATATTACACAAAGGAAAATCTTAAAAGACACCAGTTTAAAAAGCTTTATAGTAAAATAAAAAAATGATATAGTGAATTAGATAGTTCAGAAAGGTTTTCATATTATTTATCATTTATTAGTTTCATGTTGCATAGTTTTAGTAAATCTAAACTATATTGTACAGAGACTATGAAGTCAGTGTAAGCCTAACTCATTTGAAAATCCTTTTGTTTTATTGTTTCTGAATTTCATTTAACCTAAAATGTTCTGTTGGATAATAATTGTGTATTAAGGGTAGAATAAAGGTGTAAATAATTATAATTTAATTTAATTTATTTATTGGTTGCCAAACCCGTTACAGACACGAGCAGCGGCTACAGCTCATCCTTGTCACCCCAGAGGATTTTCTCGATTATAGAGACTGATGTGTATCCATGATCCATCTCTCTCCCCTGTAATTGTTCTACCAGTAAGCTGCGGAGGCAGCCCCAATTGGAAGTGAATACACTTCCACAATATGATAACCATATCAATAAGGAACAGCCACTATTCAAAACACCACAGAAGACCTTAGGTTTCTGTATCATGAAGAATATTGTACGCAAAACCTGTACAAAAACAAAAACTTCATGACGGCCCTTAACTCCAACGACGTGAAACTTGCTTGTTCCTCTGCCATCACAGCTTCTCATTAAAAGAAAAAACAGTTTCAAGAATCGCAAAGACCTGATATTTGCACAGTTACATACTAAGATATTTGGCTGTCATATGCTCCCACACTAATTTTTCATCTGGAAGGGGGCAAAGCCAGGAACTTCTCAGCACCCCCTCATTTGCCGTGTGTTTTCTTAATGTTTTGGAACTTCCAAATCAATAAAAGTTATTTTTTTTAAAATTACTATTGACAATTATGGGTGATCAAAATCATGCATCAAATACTTAGGAGTCTATTTAGAAAGCAGTTAATCTGCTATTTATTATGATTATTACTATTATTATTATCATTGTTAACTAGCATTTATATAGAACTGACATTTTACAGAGCAGTTTACAAAGTTCATATTCTTGTCACTGTTACTGAAACATTCCCTGGTGTAGAAGCAATCACTGCCTTTGAAACACAGTCCCCTGGAAGATTCTGCTCAGGGATTAAAGACATTTGCGAACTATAACCACATATTTTTAGGAAATAAATTCCAGGTTTGCTAGATCAGCCAGGATCTTCCATGTTAATCTATCTTCTCCAGTCTTGGAAAGCTTTAATAAATCAGTCCCACTGTGTGTAATGAAAGGGTTTTTGGGAAATGTAGTACTGGGGGCATGACTATGGTAATAAAAACTAAGCTCCCAGCAGCAGCCACTGAAAGATTTTCACAAGATCAGTGATAAAATCATATTAACTAAAAGGTGAAATAAAATATCCCGAAATATTAATCTGAAAGGGGAGAGAGGTTTGGGAGTAAATTTGGGTTACACCTATAAAAACACTTTATAAAACTGTTAATTCAAAAATATCTAAATACATTTATGTACATTTTTTTACATATATAGATATATATTTTGCATAATTTATTATGGACTTTATTATGCAAAGTGAAAAATGAGTTGTTATTGAATACAATATAACTCTCAATGTAACCTCTCCTCACATGGTAACCTCTGTTTTGCCAAACGGATCCAAGTGGTAAGTAAATATGTTTTAATAAGAAAGGAGAATTGCCTGATCATCTTTACGTTGTCAATTGGGTGATGATAAAACGTGGAGAATATGATGTTATGCGTCAAGTTCATGTGGGAATCTTTAATTTCTCACTTCCAGAAGATCAGCAATTGATCATTGCCCCTTCAAGAATTACATGGGAAAGGATTGTGTTTCTTTGTTCCTATAACAAAGCATTAATTGCATTAATTATTAATTAATGAATTTTGAATAACACAATGTCATTGGCACAAAATAAGTAATTAACAATAGTAAGGTATTGGAAGGGTGGGGGGATAGGTGAAACTAGGTGTTGTAAAACAATTACAGGGGGGGGGGGTAGAATAACAGAAAAAAATGGAAGCAAGCTGATCACAGAAGACAGTCAAATTACTGAAAGAGATTCCAATCACTTTATATTTCATAAAAAAGTTTTTTTATCAATTTGGATATAAAGGTTTATTGAGTATATACCAGGTAGAGTGGAGGAAAAGTTCCAAGATTTTATATTCTTCTGCAGTTGGGAAGGAATCAGTAAGAAAAAAGTACCATTTGTTGAACAATTTGGTAATGTGCTTATCATAATTCATTTCTGCATCAAACACAACGTCTCTTGGCCTCTAGCCAGCTGGCACTGGTGGGAGGGTAAGGGTAGTCTGTAAGGTGTTGTTGCACACAGCATAGTTCTTGTAATGTAATGTAATGTACTTATTGGAAGTTATTAGTCATTGCCTGCTTTTTCCTGTCTATGAACAAGATTATACAGCTACCTATATACACTTTACCGGCTTCCCAGTAAAGAAGTGGCTTATCTCTATGTAATGCATTCACTGAAACATATTTATTCCATGCTGACCATAATTCTGCTTCAAAAGAGTGATCATTGTCATCTCCCTTGGGGTTGCTGCCAGCAAGGACAGCTGAGTTAAGAGATAAGTGAGTAGAGAGTCTAGACAGAATAAAAAATCAAGGCTGGCCTGAGAGGAGTAAACAAGAGAAAAGAAGGCATTGCTGTCTCCATACATTGTTGAGATTCATAGATTCCACAAAACCATTATGATGGGTGGTCGCAGGAGATAAATTACAATGAGATTGTACAGGCCCAAGAGGTGCCCATGAGGATCTATCTTCCTTCTCACACATAACAGAGTTCAAGTCACCTTCGACAGCCTTGTAAGGAATCATGTCCTGTGCCATCCAGTATGCTAATGTTTGAAAAAAAGATGCAGAATGCAAGGATGCGCATTATTGAAAGATAGTGTTCTATCAGAAAATTCAATAGTGACCCTGAGAATTCTCTCCTCCCAAATAAAGTGAGAAGAAACGACCTTGCCCTGCAAAGAAATTATGGCGGACTATTCTGGTTTCCGTTCCACTGCCGGAGAGCCCAGAACTTTGCTTACCCATAGTTTACCCAACCTGAAGAAATATGGGTTGTCCAGGGGAGTTTCTTGCAGCAGAGCTATGTCTGCTGTGAGCTTCTGATAATGTTGCAAAACTACCATGAGTTTGTTAGATGAGCGCAGTCTCTTAACATTCCATGAAACTACCTGCAGGGCAAGCTAATCAATGTAAATGTGGGGTTATAGCAGATAAAATAGCCACATGAATACAGGCTAATACAGGGGAACAATATAGAGTATAACAATCCTTATGTGGTGAAGTGATTGAAGAAAAAGCTATGGAAAGTGTCTTTCATTGTGTCAACTTGTTGAGCACAGAAAGTAGACCAGGAGTATATTAAGCTGTGTGCCCAAGAGGGGGATTACTAGGAAAGGTAAGCAACTCAGGATAGGTTGAGATTCATAAACAATAGGATATTAAATTTACAAAACATATTTGTGACTTTCCTTTATTCCCTATGAGAGCAAATTAGCAAATGAACTTTTTTCATCAAGAGGTATGCTCACATTCAGAGGTAGGCGTGATAGCTAGCAGGATAATAGCGTCCAGTCAAAGACCGGCACCTATGTTGATTAGAATCACATTGGGTCGGTATCATTGGCCCGTATCATTGGCCTCCAGGTCATCAGGGCAGCCAACAATCTCCTAATAATCCTCCGTTGCTGTGAAGGTATGGTTAGCTCCTTGGAAATCCTACAGGTTAAGAGTTGCTGGGTGAGTTAGAGTAAATCAGATTCTACCCTTAAAGAGTATGGAACATATGCATTGAACTTCCTATTCTCTAGATCATGAACTTTGTCAGTCAGGGTCTGTATTTGGAATTCCAAGGTCACTAACTGTGATCTGGCCTGGAGTAGGTCATCTTCTAGTTTCAGCAGTTGTAAGCCTGGTGGATTGACCTGTGAGCTTCTGCCTGAGCGATTGTATCCCTTTGCCATTTGTCTTTGATCTCCTGTATAGTGGGTTTAAGGCGAATTACTACTGCCTTTGCTATTATAGATCAGTCAGGAGGTTAAGACAACTCACTCTTTGTCAGATTCAGGGGAAGAGGTAGGATGTAGTTTGTCTTGTCCGCCATCTTGGATCAAATATCTGTGTCCTCCACAGCATCTTCTGTTTGACACTTTATGTGGCAGTTGCAGACTCTGACGTCATCCCCTACAATGCAGAGGGGCCAAGGCAAACTCAATAATACTTGTCCCCTACATCTAACTGAGCATTTAACCTTTGCCTTGTGGGCATGCTGTGATTTCCATTTATGTCTGCAGTAGCTGAATTTCCAATTGTCCTCATAAAATCTCCCCTTTCAGGTCAAAAAGCATTGTTACAAAAATGCACAACAACCATTTAGCCATGGGTATACATATTTATGTATCTCATTTTCCTAGACACCACATGGGAAATGTTCCTAATTATGTCTCCCTGGATCCAGAAATTCCCCAAAAAACGATATGTGGAAATTTGCCATGAGTGTCTCCCATGTTCTGAAGGAGAAATATCTAATTCTACTGGTAAATTGAAATCTTTTGGTGATTTAGTGAAATCCTTGGGTAAACACAATCTTCCTCTTAGTGATCACCACTATGATGGGATGTTGTCCACTGTTTGCCTTAGCAGCAGATTTTCAAATGAGCCTCTTGGAAGGTTTTCTTAGGGGGCTTGAAGCACACGAGCTTGGTAAGCGTCATTAACCCAGGAAAATTCACCCATAACTAGGAGGAACAGGAAAATGTATCTTCATCTAAACTTCATAAAATGCCTAGGACGACTGTAGCCCCCTACCTAATTTGATCAAGAATTGCTAGGTTCAGGAGAACATTTTTTCATAAATGTTTCAAATTTAATTCTTTAAAGTCATGATACCATGTAATAGTAATAATATTAGTTAATATTAGTAATAATGCACAACATAGTGTATTTTTTTTTTCTTTTTATGTCCTTTAGTTGCCATTCATGTCCTTTAGCTGCCATTCACTTTTCAAAGAAACATTTCAAAGAAAAACCATACAAAGCATGAACATCCCCTACTATGGACCTTATGCCTTATCAGTCTGTAACAGCTAGTAACAAGCACATTCTACAGTATTCTAAGGGCCATTGCAGTGGAATGGATAAAATGTTAATTAAATTACTCAGAAAATATTGTTACAGTGGTAAAAAAAACACATTATTTAACATTTAACCTTTAAAAGTCTTAAAGGCCACTTGGATGATTTTGGGTGTGTAGTGGGGTTGTGTGTGGCACTTGTACTATGAAACAACACTTTAATCAAGACTGTGGATGTTAAATCACTAAAATATATCTAAAACTTACCACAAACAACTTAGAACCAAAAATCGGTTGGTTCTAAAACCTATTCAGTGGTTCTGATCTGCTCATCTGTCCAGGTTCTACATGCTATTATTTGGTTGTCCATTTCTCCTCCATTTCAGGAATTAGACATGGACTCTTTTCCTGGGACAATCATTATTCAGTGCAATGAAGGTTCTGTGTTAGCCTTCTATCTCATGTTGGGTTACATGGGACTACTGGCAGGTGTGAGTTTTATTTTAGCCTTCATGGTGAGGACATTACCAGATACCTTCAATGAAGCCAAACACATCACATTCAGTATGCTTTTGTGTTTTTTTCAGTATGCTTTTGTGCCATTCCCGCCTATCTCAGCAGTAAGGGGAAACTCATTGTCTCTGTAGAGATTTTTACTTACTTCTGTTATTGGAATACTGAGCTGTATGCTTTTCCCCAAATGTTAAAATATCCTACTTAGGCCAGAAATAAATACCAGAAAACAAAAACTAATGAAGAATTTATATTCAAATCTTAGAATTGTGTAAATATCAGTAATTTCATACAAATTGTTATTGGTTGAGCATTTATTTATGTATAGAAGTAATATTGGAAGCAGGTGTGCTAAAGTACAAATAGATATACACAAAAGAATAAATATAGCTAAACTAAGCCATATATGAATCTTAGAAATACCATAAAAGGTATCACTATTAATATTCAAGTAAGCTAACAAACAATTACTATTATTTAGGTTTTAACATTATTACATTATGTATTGTTACTTTACATATCTATTGCTTATTATAGCATGCTCAACCTATAAAGCACCTTTCATGCAATCTTTGAGCACTTAGGTCTTTCTCGGTTTTCTCAGAATTGATAATAATTAATAATTAATAGGTAATTTATTAGGGTAATCTAAACAGGCTGAGGTCACTATAGGGCAAGCAAGCATAAAATATTCATAGAAACAGCATAATCATAGACTGGCCAATGTCAACAGGAGTAACAGTAAGACAAATTAGGGATAGAAATCAAGCTAGGAATCAGGTGATAAGGATAAGTCTCTTGAGCTTTGGAACCAAATCAGGACTCAGAGACACACTCTACCTACCGGTAGAGTTCTCCTGGAGATAGGTCAGACATGAGTATACACAGTCAGAAATTGACCTACCGCTTGCAGTTAGTTTTGAAGAGATCCACAATGTGCCAATGAGACTGTCCAGTAAATGTATATTTTCACCCATTGAAGTAGAGAGTTAAGGTATATGTAAAGAAAGCAAAAGGGCCACAAAGACATGGCCAAGCGTAAATCCAGTTGTTAGGCAATCAGCAGTCACAATATTATAATTAAAGTTCATGCCAGGTTTAGCAGAGAAATGGGGGAATCTTTTACAGAACCACTTTAAAAAACTGGGATAACTGGGTAAATGGATTTACTAATATGGTATTAATGAAGTAGGATTTCATGAATTGAACACCATACCACCCATATTAAAGTCCTATTATATTTTCTGATGATTAGTGGTTGCCCTTTACCTTTAGGCAAACGTTTTCACATTGGTGGGGTGGTCAAACAAAGAACAAAAGAGAGAAAAAAAATCTTGAATAAGCATTGATGCTTGCTATGATGCATGTTGACATTTAATATAAAGTGCATCACAATGCACATGAACATGTATTTAGATGCATTTTATTTGAATTAAATGGAAAATGCATATGTGTAAACAGGTTGCAAAAAACCAACCTAGACCATGGCCCGGGGTTCCTTGATAAAGAGGGGCATTATTTCTCTGGAAGTATTTATTGCAGAGTTAGTAGAGATCATAGAAGATCAGCTACCTATAACTGACAGGACTTGTTCAATGGTACATGTAGTTTCTCTTTTTTGGGGCAGAAATGGTAAGCAGGTAGCAACATTTGACAGGCCAGCATTGTATGATAGCTTTTTATTTTGTATCTTTTATGCTCTTTTATGCTTTTTTTTTTTGTATCTATTTTATAGGGTGGGGGAAAAAGCTACTGGCCTAGGGAGCAAAAAAATAAAAATAAATATGGCCCTGTGTGCAAATCCATTTGGGCACAGAAACTGGCCATATTCTACATAAATTATGCATAGCTCAAAATGTATTCCTCATAAGTTACAAAGCCCCTAAACAATATTCTGTCAGGAAAAATGCTTTGTGGGGACTATGGGAACATATACTAAGTGCAAAAAAGTTGAAGTTTTCCTGCAAATACAAAATGTATAGTCAGGAAAAAACTTTTTAAAGCTTCCTGCCACGTTAACTGTAAAATCCCCAAACATAGTAATGTCACCAATATTGCTAAGGTGTGCTCGATTATTATGCCAGTTTCTTGGTAGTTTTTAGTGGTAAGGTAGATTTAAGGGAAACAAAAAACCCTTCACTAAACCAGAGTAAAGCAAATTATCAATGCTTTCCACTAAATCCAGGCAGATGAAAGAGACACAAATAAATGTTGTCTATATTTATTAATAAAGCATTAAATCCTACCTCCAGGTTCATCAAAAACCTTTCCTTCGAAAAAGAGTTAAAGAGTTAAAGGTTTGGCAATTCTTGGGAAAGGATAAATACTTTTACTTATCTTATCGCTTGCAATCCGGCAGGCTCCACTTTGGTGGCATCATCTTCCTAAAGCAGCTATGGTTGTAGGCACTGACTTCATCCCCAAAATGCAGAATCAGTAAATACCCAACTGCAACAAAAAAGTAAATATTTTTCCTAAAAAAAAAAAAAATATATATATATATATATATATATATATATTTATTACTTTCCACATCAGGACACTGAGAGTGCACCAAGTGGAAGTGGTTGAAGTAAAATATTTTTGAAAAATGCATCTTAAAGCAAGCAATGCTAAGCAGGTCTTCAGTCCAATTGCCCTGCCCTACCATTTTCCTTAAATTATTCACTTTTAACTAATGATCCACTTCTAACTTTCTGATTACTTAAATTTATATTTAAATAGTTGTTCATAATGTTATTTATATAAATGTAAATAAATAAAGGTTTTCACTGTTTTAAATCTAACCTCAACTTGGTAAGACACTCTGAATATGCAGATTCTCCCCTCTTGACTTTCTGTATTGAACAGATTCATTTATTGGTATATATTTTTTTCTGCAGAGTGATAACTAGCCAGGTAACTTTATGTAAGACAATCATTTTCCAATAACATTTTTAACAGATATATTATCATTAACTAGACGTCTAGCACATACTACTGTTAAAAAAGTATAAAAGGATAATGCCGTAGTTGAAAGTCCTCTTCATCTGGTTGAGTAACAGAGGAAAAAGGAAGAGCAGAAGGAACCAAGGTCTGTGCATTCATTCTATATGATTATGTCATACTGTATAGCCAATCTCCATTCAACAGCAGAATAATCACTTTATTTTTCTAAATCTAGACAAGCAGTTTTTTTGCAAAAATTTGTACTGAAACAAATGTCAACAATTATTGTTTTTAATATACAACATACATATATACCGGAAATTAATTTGATTTAAATTATTGAAGTTAAATTTCCAATATGTGTTATAATGAACCAACCCTGTATTTTGGCAAAGTTCTTGTAAAATTAGACAAATTTAATTCTTACAACAAAATGAATTAAAGTACTGAGCTACTAATTTTTCAAGGTAGTTTCATCCATTAAGTTCATTTTATTCCAAAAGTCCATTACCTTAGTAATGGTAATAAAAATCATGAGGGCTCATCCAAAGCCACCAAAAAAATTAAAAGCAGGTCACAATAGAAACTTTGGGAATGTGTCCTAGAGGAAAAAAAATTTGAGTGCTCATAAATCAAAATAAAGCCTTGGCATTGAATATAACTTATTAGTATGCTAATACTTTGATAAATACCTTGTGTTTGCCCCAAGTCACTGAACTGAACATTGTTGAACTTTACATTAAAATAACTCTTCCTGGATGACATGTAATGCACATTCTCTATATTTATATAGAAGTCAGGTAGAAACAAGGCATTAATTTTTAGGGAAAAGTATGCCAAACTCCATCTGGTAGAATTACAAATTAGAATCTCTCCACTTCTAAGTAGAATTAAGGTATTCCTTTTCCGGTAGAATCAAGGGATGCAGTTGCAGGGGTATATAGTACAAACATTTCCAATCTCTCAGGGAAAATGAGGATCCAGGTTGGCCCAAAATGCAAAAAGGGGCATTAAAATCATTTTAAGGCCGAGAAGTTTGTTGAATTTGACTCGAAATATCAACTTTGGAGATGGGTCACACTTATTCCTAGCAACCAGACTTTTCACCTCCATAGCTGCCAAAGAGAGCAGCAAAAAACAAAAAGAGAGAAAGATGGTACATGTTCTCCATGTCTGTGATTGGCTTCTTTTACAGCCATTATCTAAATTTCTAACATTAGCTCTAAAAAAATATTTCCATCTTGTCTACACTGTACTCAAAAGTTTCCATTGATTCCAGTGCTCAACCATAACCAATAACAAATCCTAGTTTCCAGGTTTAGTTGCTTTACAGCATACAAAGTTATGACTTGAATTTAAATGTTACTTTAATGTTCTATGTTTATTCCTAATGATAACAGTTTAAGGCACAGCAATTTTACTTTTACTGTATAGGGTTACAAAAAGATATATAAGTGTCAGTTTGTACCAAAAGCTTATTTATGGAATTCTAAAGATAAAAAAAAGTTGAAAAAAATTGAACAATGATTTGCTATATTATCAAGAATTTTTGCAATTCATTTTTAATTGATTTTCAACTGTCCCTACAGGACAAGATAATATAGTACAAAGATCAAAGATGATGTATAATCTGTATAGATACACAACAAAGCTGATTTACTGAAGGTGTTTAGAATTTTCAGTCAATATTTTGTGTGAACATTTACTTTTACATTTACTTATTCAATCATGTGAATTTTTCTTATGATTAGATAACTAAACTGAATGTTTACATAGTTCCTTGAAAAAATTGTTCACTTCTTTAGTAAATTAGCATTAGTTGAAGATGAATGTTGACTGGTGATTCCAACTTTTTGCTTTGCATTGTTGACCGGTTTTCTAAATTCTAAAATAGCTAAATGGAGCAAAGATTGAAGAGTTGGAAAATGGATAAAAGTTTGTTAAGAGATAAGAGATGAAAGTTTGTTGGAATTAGGTATTTTCCATCTCTTAGGTTGTATACTGGTTCTTTTGGGAAAGGAGGGAACCAGTTCAGAAGTTTTAATGCCAATGTCAATGCCATCATTGTTCAGCATGTGGCCAAGGAGCCAGAGAAGAGAAGTTTACATATGTGATTCTCATGAGATTACCCTATGGGTCGCCTTGCATGGAAATTATAAGCATTTGCAATCTCTATATATTGTAAAGTTCTTTGTAATACATTAATGTTTTATTAATAATTAATAATAGTGAATACAAATTTACAAATATAAACACGCATATTTTACATGTTAATTTGAATATTTTAGTTTTGATACCACTTGCATCTCCTATTATAAATAATGATAGGAAGAGCTAGAGAGAAACGTACCATGATTGTGGATGGAATAAGGGAAACAACCTTTAATAACAATTCATGAATACATGGTTTGTAATATAGTATCAGGTATCCAGCACTACCTAATAACACCATGCAAACAACCATTCCATTTATTGGTTTGGAATAAGAATTTTATGTACTGAATCCTTTATACCTTCTTTTTGTTTCAGATGGGGAAGAAACGAAAATTGAGTTCTCTGAAAACACCCCTAATTGTTCTGCTTATTTTTGTAATGATAATAGGAATAATCCTTTCTGTACTTGATACTAAAAAAACGCCTGGGCTCAAGAACCAAGGTAAGAAATTGTCTTTAACAGTATGTCCATTTTGTATGTAAACTGACAACTAATATGCAAAAATCCCTTTATTTAAAAGGCAAAGTACTTATCAATTTGCTGTACATTGTTTCCTTTTTATTAGTGGCCTTATAATTATACATCTTGTCTATCAAACCTTTAGTTTTATCACTTACAAGCAGAATAAGTACAACAGGGCCCAGTACATAGCCTTATGACTGATCTCTGTTCCCAGTGAGCACCATTTACAAGCACACCCTTGTATTTTTCTTTTAGCCACTCAAGAGTAGAGATTCAGTTTCATTAATAGGAGGTAAAGGCAGTATCTATAAGGGGAAGTATAAGCCAGGTAAACCTGAATAGTGCAAAGCCTTATTTAAATGATAAATGTTTTAGAGGAAAGAGGAAGGAACAGGGGATACGAAAAAAGGCTTTTTAGATGGAACTCTATTATTTTCTGATAAAATAGTTTCCTTTATTAATGATCAAGAGACATAAACCTCACAAAAATAAAAAAATCATACGCGATAGTGAATTGTATTCTAAGATAGGTATTGAACTTATTTTGCTAATTGTACATTCATATCTGTAAATGTAGACATAAATCTCCTTCCCGACGCATTTCGCCAATTAAGGCTTCTTTAGGGGGTTTGGAGAGTTGGATAACAAATGTTCAGAGTTCGATTTCATTAAAAGCAGATCATGTGACGCGTTTAGCCCATTAAGGCTTCCTCAGGGGATTTGGAGAGTTGAATAGTAAACTATATATTCAGTTTCATTTAAATTGTGCTGTCTTATCATAAAGCTACTTTTTGATAATTTATAGAACAAATCAGAATGACATATATTTCCAACAACAATGCAGTTGTGGTGTCTCTTTTAAAACTCTGATACACGGTATAAACAGCAAAACTGGAAAATATTATTTGCTACCTATTCTGTAATTATCACATAATATACAATGATATAAAATGAAATGTTTTTACTTATCAGAGAAAAAAGCCCTTCGGTTTGAAGCTCAGTGTCCGGCCATTGATATAAATTAATATATATATATATATATATATATATATATTTATTACTTTCCACATCAGGACACTGAGAGTGCACCAAGTGGAAGTGGTTGTTGAATCTTGAAAGGTCATAAACTCCTTTAAAACAAAACAAAAAGTAGTAAAAAAGTAGTAATATGCACTTTTTTTTCAAAACTTTTCAATGCGGGGTGTATGCATAGAGGTTTTTTTTTTTTTTTCACAAAAGTGGAAATACACTTACTCATTTATGAAGTATATACTCAGTTCGTAAGGTACATGCAACCTTGCTCTCCTTCCCCTCTTCCCATTGATTGTCGAAGGAGCAAAATGGCCTCATCATGCAACAAGAAAGCTAAAGAGCTGAGTTGGAGCGTACAAGTGTGTTTCAATGTTTTATTCTAGTCATTGATTTGATATTTGCCATTGGGTTTTGTTTACTAAGTTTTTGTCATATGCTCGATTTGAATGGAAAATTAGTTGAACTCTGACCTATGCGTTTCAGCAGTACTATCTGGAATGAATTGACTTTATTGATTGCTTTGATCTTTCTAACATGCTGAGATTTACTGTATTTTGCAGTTTCTCTGCAAACAGCGGGGGTGTTGTTGGAGTCCGTATTATGAAAATTCAGCACCTTGGTGTTACTTTACAAACAGTCATGGATATGAAATAGTTGGCGGCAGGACATCCACATCACAAGGTAAAAAAATGAATAAATACTCATTCAATAAAGTGCACTTCTTCTGAGATCCCAACAGGTTGGGATCTGGTGCCAGCAGAATCTCCATTGTTTTGTGGTTTTTAGGGGCCCTTCAGTTATTGATATCCACTCTCTACAAAGCTTGGCAGGTTAAATAACCATCTGGGAGCCAGTTACTATTACAGTAACTGTTTTGCACCACCATCATCAACCAGGTGAGACATAATCCACATAAAAAATATTTAACACCATTGTTACCAAGACCATTGAACTAGAAATTATTTGTCATTATTTGAATGTCAACATTTGAAAGCCCAATTCCAAGTTGCATTTTTTTATTCAGTTTTACATAACATAGGAAATGACTTGATATTTGGTTGGTTTTTATAACTCTCTGTATACATATTAAGTAGGTTTCTTCTTACTTTTTTTTCTTTTTACCCTTGGCATGAAAAGTTTAGGAGATTCCCACAACCAAAGGAAAAAAAACTATTTGTTGTTAGACTGAGTATGAGTTAGAACTTCAGAGGTTTTATTACTATCTGAATTACTGCTTTTCTATCCTGATGTCAGCCAATCCCCCATTTTATGTAAAGACATCATTGAGACAAGGAAAAATTTCCAGACCAACCATGAATTAATTTCCTAAAGTTTGCAAACTAACTCCTAAAGCCATTTGCATTTCCCCCTCCAGAGTACATGTCTTGGTCTACAGAACACTTTACATTTAGTTGCCTGTGTCCCTTTACTCTCTGCCTGATGACACAACAAAATCTAAGTAGAAATGTCTTTTAACTTTCTCAGTTTTCACCTAAGTAAATGTCTCTGATGAAAGGTTTACCCTCAGATAAAATTATCCATCTCTTTTACCACCAGTGACAATGGTCATCTCCCCAGTGGGGTCACACACAACAATAACATTTCTCGACTTCATAAAAGATTATCGGATACACTTTACCAACACTTATTGTTCTAAAATGGACATTATTGAAAATAAAGAATAATAAATTGAGTTTGATTGAGTTGCGTAACCCTATCATACTATTTATTTTTTCTGCTGGTACCAATACATGATGATGACTTCTGACTTCTTTACAGGATTTGACGCTCAACTGAAAAGACTGGCTACTCCTGCCGTGTTTGGGACAGAAATAGAGGAGCTGCGTCTCACTGCACAAATACAGACCAAGAATAGATTCAGATTCAAGGTTTGTTTTTTCATACATTTTAAATGATATGGGTTTTGATCAAATTTTTTACAAATCCGTTTTAAACCTAATCAGTTCTACTGATACTACAATATCAATATTTTCTATGATTTCATGCTGTGTCCCATTACCTAATTTGTATTACTATCTTTATTGTATCTATCTTATGTCTAAGTGTATGTTCAGCCTTTTGTATAGAACAGGGAAGAGCTAAAACTCCAATTAATTTGTTTGATGCCTACACACCTGTAATGCGTTTTCTTTTCGCTTGTCCCAAAACACAATTGGAGACCTTTTCATTGTAAACAAATTCCCAGAGAGTTGTCATAGAAAAGGTGTCATGATTACAGGTTTTCCCCTCCACCTATTGCTTTAATAGAAATTTAAAATGTTCAGTTTAGTGACTGTGGTCACCAGGACAAATATAATTGGCACAGACAACATTACAATCTTGACAAAGGTTCTAACCCTTTTGTTGCTTTGATACATTGGGCCTGATTATTAACACTCTCCAACACTGGAGAGGATACACATTCATCATTAAACCTAGGTGATCCAAAAAATATGAATGGATCGGGTCCAGTATTGAAAACATTTACTAACAAATAACAAATATTTTTAAGGAATCCTTTCCAGGTTTGCTGGATCACCAAGATTCACTGATGAAAGTGTATCCCGCCTTTGGAAAAAATTAATAAATCAGGCCCTTTAGAAGAACAAGAAGGATTTGCAAATAAATATAACTAAAAATATATCTCATTCATTGTTGACCTTAAAAAAATCAAAACTCAATCATCTACCATCTCATCAATTTCAGTATGTTTTCAGCTTTTTTAGAAAAAAAAATTAGCTAACATTAAAACTGGTAATCTTACCATGAAACTTACATTCTTTCTTAAGGTGACAACTGCCTCCTCATTGCTAAGGTCATACAATGTCATATAATGTCACCAGTACCCTTAGTTGGGACTGGAAAAAGCAATATCAACACAAATAGGTGTGCTTCACCTTTCACTATCAAAAAACAGGTCCATAGAAATCTCATTAACCCTGAAGTGAATTCATAAAGATGGGAAAAATACTGAAAATAGTTCAGAAGATTAGAGATAGATGATAATTTACAGCATTGAAAATAACACTGATACCCACACAGTTAATTGACAAACAAAATACCATTAGGCCATAGTTTAGATATATTTTAATCAATAATGGTTTCTCAGTCTTTGAACCTTTTGTTCTTTTTGATGAACACCTTAACTATGATAGCGTAATGACAAGATAAAGAATGGACTGAACTTTACCTCCAAGACAGGTGAACAAATTCTTAGATCTGAAAGGTGTTTTATCTTTTGTAAGATATGTGTAATAAAGATGAATTAACTGAAAAACAGTGATAGGTCTAATTAAGTGAATTATTTAACAAGTAGCATAAGTTTATGCTAACATTTATACAACACTATGTTTTCCTATCTCTTTGTTAGATACAGTGGCTTCAGAAAGTGTTCAGACCCCCCTCACTTTTTATGTTATTATTGTTATGTTATGTTGCAGCCTGATGCTTCAATCTTTTAAAAAAAATTTCCCGTGTACATCATGTATCTACTTTCAGTATCCCATAATGACAAAGTGAATACAGAATTGAGGACAATTTGTAAATATTTTAAAAAGAAAAAAATAAATATTACATTTGTATAAGTATGCAGACCCTTTACAACACTTGAAAACTTGAAAATTAGCTTTGGAGCCTCCCATTTCTGTTGATCACTACTGAGATGTATTTGCACCTGTGTGCAAATGGACATGATTTAGAAAGGCACACACCTATCTAATGAAGGCCACATAGCTGACAATGGACATTAGAACAATAACCAACCCATGAGGTTACAGGAACTTCCCACAGGATTTAGAAACAGGATTGTTGGAAAACAAAGATCTGAGAGAGGCTACAAAAAATTCTGATGCACCTAAGATTCCCCAAAAAACTCCATAAAGTCCTCCATAATTCTCATAATGGAAATATTTTTGTGCAACAATGACTTTTCCAAGAGCTGGTCACTTAGCCAAACAGAGCAATTGACGGAGAAGGACCTTAGTGAGAGAGGTGACCAAAAACTTGATGGTCAATCTGAGCACCAGAGGTCTTATGTGGAGTTTGGACTAAGTTCCAGAATTACAACCATAACTGCAGCCCTCCACCGATCTGGGCCTAATGGCAGAGTGGATGGATGGAAGCCATGGTCTGATAAAACCAAAAGTGAACTGTTTGGCCTCAATTCTTAACATTATGTCTGCAGGAAATCGGGTACTGTTCATCACCTACCCAATACCATCCCAACAGTGAAACACGGTGGTTGCATCATCATTATGTGTGGGTGTTGATTAGCATCAGGGACTTGGCGACTGGTCAGGATTAATGGAAAGCCTAATGAAGCAAGTACAGCCATACTCTCAATGAAAACCTGTTCCACGGTGCTCAAGACTCCAGACTGGGCCAAAGGTTCACCTTCCAACATGACAATGACCCAAAGCACACAACACAATAATGGCTTAGGGACAACTCAACACAACTGTGAATGTCCTGGAGTGGCCCAGGCAGATCCATGACTTAAATCCTATCAAACATCTCTGGACCTGAAAATGGCTGTCCACTGATGGTCCCCATCCAACCTTACCAAGCTTCAGAGGATTTGCAAAGAACAATGACAGAAAATCCTCCAATCCAGGTGTGCAAAGCTTGTTGCATCATACCCAAAAAGACTCAAATATGTATTTACTAACAGAGGTGTTTCAACCAAGTTAAGTAAAGGGTCCTAATACTTTCTGTTACTATTCCACATGGAATAATTACTAGGCATGCCCAGAACATAGATATATCTGTAGCTGAGCATCAATAACAAATGGTACATAAATCAATGACTCTGCAAAATTAAGTATGTGCTTAAGCATTAATCAAATATGTGAAACTGAAATTAATCAAACAAATATGAAACAAGCAAACATGTAAAACTTTTCTTTTTCTGTAGATTACTGATCCCAGAAATAAAAGATTTGAAGTACCTCATGAACATGTTAAAGAATTTACTGGGTCAGCAGAACCCAACCCAAATTATAATGTTGAACTGGTTGAAAAGCCCTTTGGAATCAGGGTTCATAGAAAAACACCAGATGCCAGAGTTATGTAAGCAAGATTTTTTTTTGGTCCGTTTATGATATGATATAAGATTTTATGTTGCATGTAAAGGATTTTTTTTCTTTGTAGTTCTTAATATGTTACATAGTTGACATAAAATTGTTCTTAAACTGTTGTTAAATTTATACAGTTGATATAAAATATTTTACTACAGTATTTGGTTCAGAATCTTTTTTTTCTAGATTTTCCTCCTTTAAAATTGGGTGCGTCTTATAGGCCGGAACGTCTTATAAGCCGAAAAATACGGTAATTCATTGAAATCAGGCCATGAAATGTACCAAGAATTTGTCCCATAATGTTTAACACAGCAGAGAAAGCTCTTTGATTGGAGGAGATCAGGTCATGTGACATAGTTTACCTAGGCTTGTCTACTATGTTATTGGTTCTATCCTTCATTAGTAGTTATCTATTTCTGCTTCAATGTCCGGAAGTTGGCACAGTACAAAGCACTTATGTGCAGTTCTCTTTAGATATACATATACACATGAATCATATAACACATTAAATATATACATATTTAGTATTTTGTAATGACCTGCTTATGAATAAACACTGGTGGATAGCTAGGATATTTAGATAATAATTCATATCCAATGAAAGTGCTGATTTCTTGGAAAAACATTTAGATTTTTTTTTTACTACAAAGGAATGGAAAGGAAAGAATGGATTTTTTTTAAAGAGTTCTATATTTAAAAAGCCTCAAAGTTTAAATACAACATGACTAAAATTATATGTATTTCGATAACCTAGCTTTGACACAACCATTGGACCACTTCAATACTCTGACCATTTTCTACAACTCTCCATCAAACTTCCAAGCAGTAATATTTATGGTTTGGGGGAACATGTTCACCGGCAGTACAGACACGATACCAACTGGAAAAAATGGCCTATATTTACCAGAGATTGGTTTCCCAATGGAGTAAGTATTTTCTAAATTAAGTATAGATAACAATCAAAAAATACAAACAAAGAGCAACGGTAAGAAAACAGTATATTGCAGTACTGTATACACTCACATTAAGTGAGAGTATTTAGTGGCATCATTTGATACATTTTTTAAAAATCCTGCATCTGCATATTCATGGTTAATCATTAGGAAGACCATACATGGGCAATAAAGAATTTTAATCATATATATGTGAAGATAGAACAATATTATACCTGGTTACAAAAAAAAAAATAGAGTTCCATCAATGGATAAATAAAAAAAAATACTTTCAAAGACAAATGGTTGTTATCCATTGTTAGTAAACTGTTGGCTAGAAAATGCATGATGGCATCTGATACTAAGGGAAACACTATTACTTCTTGTGATTTAAACACTGGTGAATTTTTTAAGTATCAACTCTAATCTACCCTATACAACACACAGCTGTATCTAAGAATACATTAGTCAAGCAATGTGTTTTACTATTTAGGATGGAAGCAACTTGTATGGTGCACAGACATTTTTTTTGTGTTTGGAAGATGAAAAGGGATCCTCATTTGGAGTCTTTCTCATGAACAGCAATGCAATGGGTAAGTTTATGGAAAAAAGAAAATGTTGTTCTATTCAACTAATTAAAATTTCCACAAGATTTTTAGGTTAATATTAGGTTGAAGATCATGTCCCTTCAAACTTGGGTTGTTTGTGGTTAGTTGTTGTAGTGAACTTGAGGCGTTGAGTGCTAATGTACTAATGTACATTTAACCGAAGGCAAACATTCAAGCAGCAGACAAACATTTTGTACATGTTCCTGCCACGTTCTGCCCCTAATGAACCACGAGCCAATGGGTACACAGCTTTTATTCTCCTTAGTAAGCCATCAGGAGTTGGGTTTTGAATATAAATATTCCAGAGACTGGTGGTCGTAAGGATTGGTGATACCCAAAACTTTATCTTGGTAATGGGCTCCCATTGTAGCCTGTTCCAACGTTCACCTACATGTTTTCACAGTAAATAGTAGTATGCCAGATTAAGGCATCCAAATTATCTTTGTACGCAAAATAACATGTCATTGTTTAGTAAATACAAGTAACTGTCTAGTAAGTAGACAAACCTAAACCCATATCCTTGTACTTAACAGATAGAATACTTACTTCATAACCCTATATGAAGAATGCATGCTTCTCTTAGTAAATGTCAGTTAAAACAGTTATTGGGACATTTTACATCCATATGGTCATAATCTGTGCTAAATGAATATTTGAGGTGATAGTAGCACATTACCTATCCACTGATTCCATACCTCATTCCGTTAGATATATTGTTGAATTAATCCACAAGTTTCCAGATATTGAAAAATACAGGCGAAACAAATCAATGTTCAAATCATTGGGAGCCTATTCAGTGACTGTTACATTACCCCTGTAATATCCTGAAGATGGTCCCATCCTACTTTTCTCTATATTGGAGAAATTGAGGAAAAATGTGTTAGGTCTCACATATTATTTATCACTGTAAAACCCAACTGGAACTTTTTGTCAACTATTTGTTGACTGATCTCTGAACTCTACTAGCCCAATATATCCTTCCACCTAGGCCTAGCACAATTACCCTCTCACTCTAGAATATGTGTAGCTTACCTTCTCATTGCAGGTAAACTAATGTTCCAAAAAACACTAAATTACAACTATAGAAGATTTGAATCTCAAATGCTTCTATGAGCAGAAGTTTGGTCTAAAACAATTCCAACTGTAAGCACTACATACTTGGTTAACCAGTTAACTAAATCTAAATGAGTTTTGAATACAAAATAATGTTTCCTATCTTTTTAAGTTTCTGTAATATATTTGTTTTTCTCTTTATCCAGTAATTTGTTCTATGTTAGAGGTTCCTCCTTTCTCTCCCACCTTTCCACCTGTTTCCCCTATGATCCTGTAGCTCTGTTCCCAAGAAAAATATAATTAATTAAAATTACAGGTGACAAAAAAGGAAAGATAACTGTAGTTTTTGTAGGACTGAACCCACAATTATAGGTTTTAAGTAATGCAATGATGTATGTTTAATAATAGGTCTCTTTATTTGTCATTACAGAGGTAATAGTTCAGCCTGCTCCAGCAGTGACATACAGGACTATTGGAGGAATTCTTGACTTTTATGTTTTTGTTGGAAACACTCCAGAAGAAGTTGTTATGGAGTATCTTGAGGTAAGAGGTATTTTGTGGGAATAAAAAACATTTTTACTTTGGGGTTATTAGTTGTATGGAATGGAAGATGGACCAAACCTTGTCAAGCCTGGTATAAAAATAATACTTATTCAATAATATTAGTGCCTTTTTAGTGGTATTATGTGGATATGTAACAAATGTATAGAGGCAATCGAAGACATTGTATGTCAAAATTATAATTAAATCAGAACAGAGATTTGATGCTAATATACATAACCACATAATGAGTGTTAGCTTTACGAATAGAATTTTCTTCCAGCACTCTCATCTTAGTGAGTTTTTAAAGTGTCCCATTTGGAGGGCTTTAGAGTAAATGGGCCAAAATGATTTTTCTAATTATTATTCATTAACATATTCTTTATGAAATTGTTATTCATTCAACTAAAGTAATGAAACCCATGTTCTTGCTTTATTCCTATAAATGTTATATCCCAACTTAGCAAGCATCAAAAAAGCTTTCATTCTAGACCATTCATTTGTAAAAAAAAATTCTATGCAATAATTAGGAACAGATTAAACTTAATTGTATTTATCTATTTATTTTTATAGTTTATTGGTAAGCCTTACATGCCAGCATATTGGACACTTGGTTTCCACATAAGTCGTTGGGGATACAGTTCATTGGACGAGGTGAAAGAGGTGGTTGAAAGAAACTGAGCCACTGGTATCCCATATGTAAGTAAGCCATGTTTTTTTACAGACACACCATACACATGTATAGTCATGCTTATAAAATGCAAATTACTTCTAAGAAACTATATTAGTATCCTCTCCAGCCTTGAAGAGCTTTGATCAGGCCCCTTATGTTGTTTGCAAATACCTGGGCCCATCTGTATGCTTATTGGTGCCTTTGACCTAAAGCAAAGTTAAGTTTCTTCTTTCAAATTTAGACCTTGCATAAGCATTTATCAACCTTTTTAACATCGGGGAACCCCATGAAATACCTTTTAGGTCTTTAGGTAACCCCCTGCTTTAATTACTATACTCACAGCTCACAGTATATTAGTGTGGTGGTCAGAGGGAAGAATGGTTCTTACATTGCTGGGCATTGGGAAGAATGTCACCCTCATAGGTAACCAAAAAGATCATTGGTGTCAGTGGTAACTAACCTGAGAGGTGCAAACCTCCAACAACCTCTGGCAGAACCCTGGTTGAAAAACACTACCTAAAATGCTTGGGTTTTTTGTAATTGTCCAGATGTTGAATCCTAAATCCCACTAACCAGGATGCCCCTTATAACAACTGTACATACCAGCTAAATAGACTGGGTAATACAGACTGATTGCAAGTGGTGTGGCTACAGACCTATTGCCCCAATGCAGTATTCGGACCCGGGCTCTTACCTCTTCTGCGGCAGCTCTGAGCCACCACTTAAAGTTTTCTAGCTACAGATCTATGGGCCCCAGTTACATTTTTTGACAAAGTTACTACCATTTAGGACACATCTTCACATCAACAAAGTGTCTTTACAATATAGTTCTGATTTCAAATGAACAGCTCCTCTTAAAATCTAAATCCACCATTTATGTTGGAACTCCATTTTCATATTGGAGTCCCCTGCTTAAATTAAAGCCCTTTCCCTACACATTTGGACTCCTCTGCCTCTACCACCCATACATCAGACTAGATACTTTAAATCAGAGAAGTGGTGATGGTAGAAGATCTTCTTTTTCCATTCTGTGTACAACAGTGAGTGGCCTGACAGTGGTCAAAAGGTGGGTCCCAAAAAGCCATCTGGAATAAGGGTACCCGGTCTTGAAGGAGACCTCCAGAACCTCTCACTACACCATTGCTAATTGCTTAGTTAACAGGAGAGGCAGAGAGGTGTTATGGAAAAATGTACTTTCAATACCAGGACATACAGAAGGTACATCAACGGTCTAAGTTGGCTGAAATGAATTTGAGCAGGTGAAATAGCAAACATATTTGCATTCCAAATGTTATCTACTTACCTGGACATACTGTTTCATTATTTTTTTTTTTTCTTTTAAGGATCCTGCTGTTGCCAATACTCCGCTTATTGATGGTCCCTATGAAGCATATGAAAGAGGAAGCAGGCTAGGTGTTTGGATAAATGAATCAGATGGAAAAACGCCACTAGTTGGCGAGGTAAAGCATCATTGTGCTTTTTTATAAGAAACATCTTAGCAAAAGCTTATAAAATGTTAAACCACTTCCTTACTTGCTCAATTTTTTTTTTTTTTTGCAATTTAAATGTGCTTTTGCTCCTAAAATAACTTAAAAACTCCTGAAACTTATTTTGAAAAGTTATATATGGTGGTAGTTGCAAATTAATACTTAACTGCTCAAAAATGATCCTAATGCACACATACAACATGAAATCTCAATTTTTGGTAAATATAAAACACTTGATAACAAATAAGGTTTATAGATGGAAAAATGTTTATAGCTCACAGTTAACATATACTAGGCAATTTTGTAATTTACACTTGCAAATGAGTTAGATCTAGCAGCGTATGTGAGCTCTGCTTCCATGCTCACTGCCACCCATTCAGAAAATGCTTTGTTCCAGGGTGCTTGAAGGAAAAACAGAATCTAGGAACCATGGTAAAGGGGTTGTGGGGGCAGCACCACTTCTACTATCTGTACAATAGGAAAATCAGCTCCATAAAGCTTATCCTTGTGAAAATCACACAAGAAATAATGAGGGCTTGCTACTGTTGGTGTGCCAGTGTAGTGGTGGGATATGGATAGGGTTCAATTTCATTACATGGGGCTGTCACATGTTTGGAAGTCTAGTGGCAGATGGTTTTGGGGTTAAATTTCAGCCAGGAGGCCATTAACAGGTATCACCACCTAAAGTGTTCGAAAACCCTTCTGGTCTGTTGCAGGGTGTTCTAGTTTTTAGGAGAATCCCTCAAAGCATCCCCTGAAGCTATGGGGCATGTGTATATTTTTATAGATGGATGTTACATGATCACTGCACCTCTTGTTGAGGAACACCAGCCTGCACGTCTTGTCCATTTTTGGGGGGGAAATTAACTTCAAAATGCTGAAGCTGTTCCAAAACATGGGTTTAGCTATCTCCATATGCTAAATGATTCCACCTATTTCCAACATGAAACCGAGAAATCTTGTATTTTGTGTAACTGGCTAAAGGTAACAAGTCAGTGTACATTCCCTGACTTTTAAATAGAATGAATATTACAGCAAGGAAGTTTTCAACTGAAGAGAAAATCCTGGAGTATGAAATTTTGGATAAATACAGGCAAATGTTTGAATGAGTGGTTTTAAAATGGGCCAAAATCATCCTCAATTTTGTCATTACAATGGTGTGTGTAACATAGAACAAGGCATCTCAAATGAGTGGGATTTTTAAGGCAGTCTATGTTAAAAGACATGTTTGAAATGATTCATTTTGTACTTGTTTGTATCATTCTTTAGTGCGTATATATTGTTTGGTGACCTGTATATACAATTCCCCGAAGAAGCGGATTATGTCTGCAAAACGTGTCGGCTTGTAAAAAGTTGGTTTACAGTATCACAACTATTTATATATTTTGTATTAATTATCGCACTGATAGCACTGATTATTTTTATCTCAGGCAAGTTAAAATAACTACCTAAAGGTTGATAGGAGGGCTTAACAGATTCTCTTTTTCTCTTTTTAAATAGAGTGATTTATGTAGAGTTTTTTATGTCTAAATAAATAAAATTTATATTTTTATATAATATTATTTAGTGTTGTTTTGACTTTCCTAAAAGTCCCACTCATTTGAGATGAATGGTTCTATAGTAAACTAATCAGGGATGTTGGCAGCCTGGTAAAAAATACATGAGAATAGACAAATATCTTGGTAATGGTGTGTGTAACATAACAATCTAATTGTCTTTACCATAGGTTTGGCCTGGAGTCACAGTGTTTCCTGACTATACGAATGATGTGTGTACCCAGTGGTGGGTTGATGAGTGTGTACGGTTCTATAACCAAGTAAACTACGATGGAATATGGATTGTAAGTAAAATCTAAAATGTGCTTATATTTTAATTATAAAATGATTCTATCACAATGATACTGTAACTGCTGTATGAATCTCTTTTTACCATAATAGACCTCTTTACCTTAATAAAGATAATTTTTACCGATGTTAATTTTCCTTTACCAAACTAAAAATAGTACTGTTTGCCTACTGGGGAGATTTTATCCCACTTCTTAGAAAGCACAGTTGATACATTTATATATTAGAGTGGAACATTTGGATCATTTGATAATTTTCTTTAGTATTTTGTAAGCCATCCAAATCACAAGATGCCCCTCTTTTTATCTTTGTGTCAAAGAAAATAAAAATGAATGATTGAAAATATTCCAGCTCTAAAAGGATTATAATTCTTTATAGAGTTGTATAGTCACTATTGAAAATAAGCCCTGGTGTTACTATCTCACACTAAGACTCATTGGGTTTTTTCAAGGAAGAAGTGGAGGAAAACACATTGGGAACAAAAACATGTATAAAAAAATTAGACTGCACCTTTCTCTACATTGTTTTCTTTTGTACTATACCCTCACCATTAGCAGGATTTATTAAAGCTCTCCAAGGCTGGAGAAGATAGACTATCATTGGAGAAACTTAGTGATTTAACAAACCTGGAATTTATTTCTTTATTTGCTATTTGTAGGCAAATGTTTTAATCCTGGACTGGATGCCTTCCAGAATTGATTGATCACTAAAGTTCTCCCATGAAAATGTTATAAAGCTTTAAAAAATAAAGCCCATTCTGTCTTGATCATAGTAGGACAGCAGTTGAAAAAAAAAGAAACAAACAACAATAAAAACTATAGATTTAACCCTTCAAAACCAATCACAAAACAATAAATTACTGTAACATTTTCATGAAAGTGACGTTTGAAATTGAAGATCAGACAATATAATTTAAAGTTTTTAAGGCTAGAGAAGAGCTAGAACTTCTGTCTTATTCCCATTGAAGAAATGTCATCTCAAATCACATTGTAAATTCGTCTTTAAAATGGGAACCTGATTCAAAATCATATAAAATATGTAAATCATAGCAATGAAGCAAGTATAACGTATATAAACTCGGACCAAACTGGAAAATGTGTTTCCTTCTTGCCAGTTGGCTTCTCAGAGAGTATAATTTGGATAAACATGGCTACCAGTCAACTAGCTTTTTCAGAAGGAGAGGACAACAGTAGCAACTTACATGCTCCTGACTCTGTATGTTCCTGTTCAGGGCATTTATGGATATGGTTTCCATTTCATGCCTTTGCTTAAGGGTAATCCAAGTAATTAAAGAATTTAAAGTGAGACCGTGCACTGTCAAAAATCTGTGTTATTCTTTCTTTAAATATTGACATGTTTATATATGTACATAATCATAGATAAATTTCCTATCTGAATGTAAAATTAAAATGTATTTACTATTAAGATGGTATTGCATGTTGATGTTTATTTAACAGGACATGAATGAAGTTTCCAATTTTGTGCAAGGATCTAGCAAAGGCTGTGCTGTCAACACTTTAAATTATCCTCCATATACACCAGGTAAGATAGCTAAAATAGAAAAGGGTAGTTAAATCTGTCCTTCTTTAATCATGTCCTTTAATTGTATCAGCTCCTCTCCTGGACTGAAATTCCCTCCTCAGTCCCTGCAGGAGGACCTCGTGCATTATCTAGTTCTTTCCTCCCCAATCCAAATGTCACTGCCCTCTATTGCAGCTTTAACAAGAAACCTATTTTTGCATAGGCTTTGAAATGAAAACTATAAAATTTAGAACTTTATACATTTGTGATCACAGTACAAAATCGGTTAATCAGAGATTTCTAGAACATTTATTTTGAATGTCATGAGCAAATGTTTACACTTGTGCAAAACCAGCAAAATTGGCAATTTTTTTTTGTGATTTTTTTATTAAGTATACCTGTTATTAATAAGTATTGCACAACCAATCTGGCCATTGGATGATTTCTGTCATCATCTAGTGGCCAGATTGGCTCATACAAGTCACAAACACAAGACTGAAATAGGGAGGCTTTAGTGTTCAGTACAAAAATTGATATTATGTTTAATTATTCTTTAGACATAAATAATTACTTGTTCAATTGTAAGGATTATACTTTCATATAAAATGTACTAAATTATTGTTCACAGAGCATACTTTTTGTCTTTTTCCATTAAGCAATTAAAGACAGAATAATATATTCCAAGACACTTTGTATGGATGCAAAGCAAGCCTGGGGCAATCATTATGACCTCCACAATATATATGGTCATGCAATGATCCTTTCTACTGAAGAGTAAGATATTTTTTATTATTTTGTTTATCATTTTTAGGTTTACTGGATCACCCAGCTTCACTGATGAAAGTGTATTCTCTCCAGCTTTGGATAACTTTAATAACTCAGGATAAATGGCTACATGGTTAGGGGTTCCCCCTTTGATTGCATAGGTTTTCCTCCAATATCTCAAAAAAAATGTGACTGTAGCCTATTTTAGGTTGGCTTGCTAGCCCAGCCATACCAGCCAGTGGTGCACCAGATCATAACTGATCCTAGAAGCTAAGCATGTCCTTAACATAGTCCGTAATGCCAAGGCCAATTTCTGAGGGTGAACCAATTAATCTAGCTGCATGTTTTATGGAAGAAAATGCAAACACACAAACTCCATGCAAATAGCTTCCTGGCTAAGATAATGTACTTCACCAAGTTTCACAAATGTTTATTAAAATTAGGGCATCCTGCTCCTGCAATCATCTTAATGATTACAGGAAACTACATTGTATTAATGGATTTTTCATTTCAGAGCCATCAAAGCCGTTTTCCCTGGGAAAAGAAGCATAATTTTTTCTCGTTCTACTTTTGCTGGATCCGGCAAATATTCGGGACATTGGCTTGGAGATAATGCTGCCACCTGGAATGATATTAAATGGGCTATTCCGGGAATGCTCGAGTTTAGTCTTTTTGGAATACCTTATGTAAGGACACTACATAAATAAACGTTAAATTCTAAAATGCAAAGAAATCACTAAATTTCCATAGGGCTTGAGCCATACGATTGAATATTTAAAAGACGAAAAACATTGAGTAGAGCGAAAAAATAAGCAAAGGTACAAAGAATCATTTTTGTCTTGTAGTTCGCTGTCAGGCAGTCAAAACTAGAAAGAAGTACACATGCTGGGATCAATGTATTTAATTTACTGAAATATTTGTTTCCAGAAAATGTAAAGAGTTATTTTCAGTATTTTGCCATTTTCCATTTTTTTAATATGATTTAACAAAATAGATTGTGCCCACACCCCATCAATAGGTATCAGCATTCCTGTTCACTTGTAAACTTTAGCCAGCCCCTCAATAGGTGGGTACATGAAAACAACATCTAACGCATTTGTGGAGGTGGCAGAAATATAGTAATTTTTTTTACCTTGACCATTGGAGTAGTAAACAGAAAAATTCAAAGTTTGAAATAAACTTGCAAAACATATTTTAAACTCATTTTTTCTTTTTCATATTTTTTTCCTGTTTATTATAGTGAATAAAATGCTGTCAGTTACTTTGAAAACTTTTAGGTACTTACAGGATAATAGTTATAATTTTATATATAATACATGTGTTTTTATTTGTCATTTTTAGATTGGAGCTGATATATGTGGCTTTTTTTATGATAGCTCTGAAGAGCTTTGCCGACGATGGATGCAAGTTGGAGCTTTTTATCCATTTTCTAGGAACCACAATGCTGAAAACTACCGGGTAATTCTGGCTTTTGAAACATTTACCTGGCTGGAAGTATCATATATAAGTCTTAGTTTAAGTTTAACTTTCAAGTATTGTATTATTCATTACCTTTGCTGTCCTTATGCTGTCCTTTCTAACTAGACTTTCATAGTGACTGCTTCTATTCAAATAATGTGCACATTGCCAACTGTTCGGACCACTGTAAAGGGTTATGGTTTTTATCTAAAGCTACAAACACACACTAGAATATTGTCATCTCGGATGAAGGATCAGGGGAAAATCTAGCATGTTTACAGCAGTGCCTCCAAGGTGTTGATCAATCCATTCTGGTGGATCATTAAACAAATAAGCGTGGATAACCCTTGTAGTTTGCTATGGAAAAGAACCACTTGTTCCCCCCACCCCCTCTTCCATAGAACAGAATGGCTCTGTGTGCAAAGCCCTCATTTTACTTTCTGCCACTGGAATTGGTCATGAAAGATAATTTCAAGCTACATTAATCTAACATGTGTACAGCGTTTACGTTCCTCCAAGACTTAACCCATTTGCTACTTTCTAATGTAAATATCTGTTCACAAAGAGAACATTCTTTAATACTTGGTAACCACCTGAGATGTGCAGACACAAGGCATGTGTATTTTTCTTTTTTTTTGGGAGCTGCCGTATGACTTTGGTTTGCAAACGTGTTCCCAAATTCATGTATACCTAATATTTTTAAAAAGTCTCTTCATTTTCTTTTTTATTCTACATTATGGGCCTGATTTATCAAAACTATCCATTCTGAAGAAGGAAGACTATCATGGGTGAACCTGGGTGCATCAGCAAACCTGGAATGGATATGGTCCAGGGATGTGTAAACTGGCAAAAACTGGCAAATTATTTTTAAGAAATCCATTCCAGATTTGCTGAATCACTCATTTTCCCCCTTGGTAGTCTATTTTCTCCAGTCTTTAAATCTTTTATGAAACAGGTATTTTTATAGCAATTTGTATCACTTATGTTCTAGTTTGGAGCTTTCACATTTTAAAATCAAGACAACTTATTGTATCTTCTAATATTTTAGGCACAAGACCCTGCTTATTATGGTGCTGATTCTCTTCTTGTGAAAACATCGAAACATTACTTAAATATCCGCTACACCCTGCTCCCATACCTTTACACTCTGTTCTACAAAGCTCACACCAGAGGAGAAACTGTGCTGAGACCTCTGCTCCATGAGTAAGTTATTTCAAACTTTGTTGACCATTTGCACTTTAGAAGGGTTTGGTTTCAGCTCAAACTGCAATATACAAATAAATAGGCTTATTGTAGATGTCTACAAATATATTTGAATCTGCTGAGTACTTAATGTGCAATCGAGCTTCTTGGCTAAAAAAACATTAATATAGTTAACATTAATCAAAATTGTCTTTACTTGAAATTTTTTTTTCCAATCAAAAGTGTCAGTATTTGATTGCTTCAATAGTCTTGCAAAGCAATATGGGAAGTCAAGTAAATCTATGGCAATCTCTGTGTCTTTTACTTATTTTGATTGATTTGAGAAGAAAAAATGAATAGAGGGGTGGTGGTAGGTCCAACATATTCTAAATTTAATTATTAAGCTCCGGATAAGGAAGGAATTCTTCACTGTAAGGCCTGCGAAAATGTGGAATCGGCTCCCTCAGGAAGTAGTTTCAGCAGCTACTATGGATTGGTTAAAGAAAAAGCTGGATGATTTCTAGAAGCACAGAATAAAATTGGGTTTTAAGGCTTTAAAGTAAAAATAACAGTGACTGTTGATCCAGGGAACATCCGATTGCCTCATGGAGTCAGAAAGGAATTTTTTTCCCCTGTTGAAGCAAATTGTACCAGGGTTTTTTTTTTGCCTTCCCCTGGACCAACTATGTCTTATAGGGTTTTATATCTGGGATATGTTTATTTCCCTTGTGGTTGAACTTGATGGACTTATGTCTTTTTTCAGCCTAACCTACTATGTAAATATGTAACTATTCCTCCTCAACTATCCAGCCCTTAACAAGCCCGACTTTGGTGTGGTTG
This sequence comes from Pyxicephalus adspersus, assembly GCF_032062135.1. Lineage (NCBI taxonomy): Eukaryota > Metazoa > Chordata > Amphibia > Anura > Pyxicephalidae > Pyxicephalus > Pyxicephalus adspersus. Next base: position 152,242,637 of record NC_092860.1, on the reverse strand, counting down.
CTCCCATGTAAGCATGATTGTTTATGCAAGTTAGGTTCGTTGGAAATTGTTAGTGTTCATTGTTTCGTTGTTTGTGATTCATTAAGAAGGTTAGCACATGACAAATGTGAAAGCTGTTGCCATATTAACATCCGACTCCCAGTCACTTGTTTGATCTGCGATATATCCTGGTTTCAGCAAGTGCACTTGACTCTATTTACAATCCAAAGTTTACCAAAATAAGTCCCGATGAAGATAGACTGTCTGCCCTCTAGCTATAAACAATCTTGTATAATAAAATAGTGTCATACATTTTGGTATGGTCTAGTTTTTGACAATTTTTAAGCGCTCTTTTTTTATTTGATAAAGCACAGAGTGATCAGAAGGGGATACATTGACACAGAGTGATTAGAAGGGGATACATTGACACAATGTATCCCCTTCTGATCACCCTGTGCCAAAAAATCATACTCACCCGATACCGCGATCCCGCGATGCTTTGGGCTTCTTCTTCTCCTCGCTCTCCTCCTGGCTGCAGCGCGTGTCTCCTCCTCCTCTGAGCGAGGAGAAGCCGACACGCATACCCCAGCGATCCCATAAGCAGGCTGATCCAGCCTGCTTACCGGATCGCGAGGGCACGTGTGCCGGCTTCTCCTCGCTCAGAGGAGGAGGAGGAGACACGCGCTGCAGCCGGGAGGAGAGCCAGGAGAAGCCAGCACCCGTGCCCTCGCGATCCCGTAAGCAGGCTGATCCGTGTCGGCTTCTCCTCGCTCAGAGGAGGAGGAGACACGCGCTGCAGCCGGGAGGAGAGCCAGGAGAAGCCAGCACCCGTGCCCTCGCGATCCCGTAAGCAGGCTGGATCAGCCTGCTTATGGGATCGCTGGGGTATGCGTGTCGGCTTCTCCTCGCTCAGAGGAGGAGGAGACACGCGCTGGAGCCGGGAGGAGAGCGAGGAGAAGAAGCACGCAGCATCGCGGGATCGCGGTATCGGATGAGTATGATTTTTTTAAATTATATTTAACATGTATTCGGTGTATAAGACGCACCCACTTTTCCCCCCCAGTTTTGGGGAAGAAAAAGTGCGTCTTATAGTCCGAAAAATACGATATATTGACATAAAGGAAATTAAGTGTAAAGCACAGCACATTGAACTGGTGACTATGGTTTCAGACTTTCAAAATATTTTTAGTACTGACCTTCACTTAATAGTGTCCACAGTCGTCAAGGCAAAGACAAAGCACCAAGTACAATAAAGGCAAAGCCCTCAGATATTTTCAGAATGTTGGATTGAAAACACTATAAAACACTTCTCGCTATTGTAATAGCGAGAAAGTTTGCTTGAGTTGTCCCAAACTTTATATAAATGCTCAATAATTCCTTGGAGGCAGAAATAAGGGCATATATAGAACTTCTGGATAAGTACAGGTAGGTTCTTGTATGGTCAGACAATTCCAGAGCAAACATAAAACACTTTAGGAATGTAGGCCATACTTTCTTTAGGTTATAATGTGCAGAGTTTATACTGAAGTATATGTTAGGTACAACAAAGAATCTATTCAATTGCTTTAAAAGCCCCAGAAAGTGTCTAGGGCTCTGCAAGTAATGATAGTTAGGGATAGGTCTGGTTAGTACAAGGACCAGTGTTGGGACTGGGTTGAAGGCCCTGGTCCGGCAGTACCTAAAGTCCTCCAAAAAAAGACAGACAAGGGTAAATCACAATAGTTTCTTAACCTTGGACAGCAAGCTCTCAGCTAATACATTCATCTCAGCCTGTTCTTTTTTCAGATTCTATACTGATAGAGAAACATGGGCAATAGATCAACAATTTCTATGGGGACCTGGACTTCTTATTACACCTATTCTTGAACAGGTATGTCATATGTTTCTTAGTAAAGTTGAACATAACATTGCATGTCATTATGTTAAATTGACTCATACATTCCTAAAGATAACCTATTAATAACCCAGGTAACTGTAAGGGAAGTTTGAACGTTTAACTGAAAACAAATGTGGTCCATCTACATGACTTCTGTAGTGACATCTATAGATATAAAGGATATTGTTATCATGGCAGATTTAAAGATTCATAAATACATTGCTTAAGGGCCTTGTAGAAAAGTAATGACATCTTATGCTGGCTCACAGAGCCTGAGTTATGAAATCATTTCAAGTCTGGTGAAGACTGCCTTAGGAGAACCTAGGTAATGATTCTGTTTGGGTCAATCACAAATCTGACCAACACACCCATCATTTGGTTTTGTTCTGAAATGAACATTCTCATCAACAATTATTTTTTTGTCAACGTGAGTTCATAATACCCTAATCTACTAAAGAGCCAACAAGGGACTATAGCAGAAATTTTTGATGTTTGCAGGAGTCCTATTTTTTGATATGATCAGATATTACATGACCCATCCAGACCCTATAAAAGTCCTAGCAGCTGTAACTGTGTATTTCAGATAATAAGAAATACAAAGTGATATTATGGTGTCATTACTGCAGCCTTATTATAATAGTCAGCCTGGGGGTTGGGGCGTTGTGGCAGCAATAGGGGGATCTGTGGGAAGACTGGAAGTTGGATAGTTTGTTAAACTCTGAACTAATATTTCTCAGTTAAACTAGTTCTGGGTAATGCTAGGGACTAATGTTAGGAGTGCGTTGGAGGCATTGGTCTGGCATTTTTAAAATTGATCTTGTGTTCTACTGTGAGCTACTGAAGCTCTATTTATATGCAGGGAATGTGACATTCCCTAAAAGATTCCCTTTTGGGAATCAATTACTGCCTCTGAAACACAATGACCTAGAAGATTCCTATGAGGCAATGTTTACCGGAAAGTCAGATTACCTGTTTTAGAAAGACAGCCCTCAATGCCAATGTTGTTGTCAACCAAATCAAGTCACTCAACTTGATTTTCACTGAAGTCAATCAAAAAAATTAAGGTACACAGATCAATTTGACCAAATTTGTAATTGCAACAAGACAGTGTTGGGTCACTGTCATAAAAATATAAAAAAAAGTACTGAAATTAAAGTGCAGCCACTTTAAAATGATATGCTATATATATAAATATTAATCCGTAGCAATCTTTTTAATACAGGGCTCAGAACATGCCAATGCTTACATCCCTGATGCTGTGTGGTATGACTATGAAACGGTAAACATTTTATGCTTTTTTAAATAAAATTGTAGTAATTATAGTACATTTAGTTGGGGAATTACAGAGTGATTATTTGTTATTGTGTTTAGTTGTAGTCTTTAGTCTTCTGTATATAAAAAAAAAATTATTAAACTTGACTTGTCTTATGTTGAAGATGTTCACAGCCTAAATGCAGCAGCTTGGCTGTAAAACATCTTCAATATCACATAAAACATGTACAATTGAATGGGACTAACTACTACTAGAAATACAAGGTCCTGAAAATATGAGAAGATTCACAGACATTTACAGGGACAAGTTTTACAAGAGGAGGAGCCTACAGGAGCATTAAAAGAATATTACATTATTGTTATTTATTTTAAATATTTATTTTGTATATTAAAAGCTAAAATACTAATGCCTTGGGGGACTTATTAAAACCAATGCCGATGTTCACATTTCCGTGATGAGTATATCCACAATCTGGTGCCTCACTTCCAGGCAGTTCTAAAAAATATTTCATTGTACAAATACAAAAAGATAAGCTGCACAAATTTTACGCAGTTTTACAATTTATATGTTCAAGAGTATTCTGCAGATATAATAACTCCATCTTCCTACAGGGTGAAAAGTCCTCATATAGAAAGCAGCATGTTTCTATGTATCTCCCAGCAGACAAAATGGGTCTTCATCTTCGAGGAGGCTACATTTTCCCTACTCAAAAACCAGCTCACACTACAGAATACAGGTATGAGAAACAAGCTTGACTAGCATTGGAAATGATGGCCAATATAGGCATCAACCTCACCCAATACCCCCGTTATCAGTGTCCTCTATATGTAGTAATCATTACCACCTTACGCTGCTAGGCTGGTAAGCATCACCAATACATTTTCTATTATTTTACTCACAGAATTGTGTTAACATTCTGAGAACTTCCTTTTTTCTTATAATTTTAGAAAACAATGTAAGTATATATAGGGGATATAAGAGAACAAATGCTAAATTATTTTTTTAAGCAATGACGTTGTACCATTTGCATAGCTCTCATGGTACCATCTGTAGTCATTAAGAGAGGAATACTATCTTTTTTATCTTATTTATAAAGTAGACTTTTAAATAAACAACATTGCAATCATGCCAATCTACATTTTACAGGGCCATTAATGGCCTACCTGACCTATCAACGGTCAGCAGAGCTATTAATGGGGTCTAGTGTTGAAGGAAAGTGAACAAGTGTTAGCATGTGTTTGCAAATTTGGGCAAAAAACACCTTTTTTTGAACAACTTATAATTCTGAAAACGCTAATAGAACATCAGGAAATGAACTACGGGGCATTACAAATATTTACCAAGAATTGCCTAAAATGTTCCCACAAAGATTTATCCAAAGGGTGGAATCCACAACAACTGCTTTTGTCTTGAGTTTTTTTGCTCTTCTAAAACACAAAAATATATTATGTACCTAAAAGGTAAGTATCAAAAAATATTCTGACATGCCACCTGAAAAATAAATATATATTATAAATAATATATATACAAATAAATATATATATATATATAGTATATACACACAGTATTTTTCAAATTTATATAGATTACTTTCTGTTCTAAATTTGTTTTTAATTTACAAAATATATAAACACTTATTTTTTTTTTATGTCTTAGTCGGAAAAATCCTCTTGGCCTTTTAGTTGCCTTGGATGATGCACAGTCTGCCAAAGGAGAATTCTTCTGGGATGATCTGGAATCGAGAGGTAGATGCAGTTGTAGATAATTGCTGATGTTCCCTGTCATTTCAGCAATTAAGTTGTCTTACTTTGTTTGTAATGTGGTTACAGAACCTTATAATATTCCTTTGGATAGTTAGAACCTTTTTAGGTTTTTAAATTTAATTTAACTTTTAAAAACTAAGTTTTTAAACACTAAGAGCTGTTAAAATTACTAAATTGAGCCAATGTTAATATGCAGCTCCTTGCCTGAAATTGTGAACATTTTGTGACTGTGTCTAGTTCTTCAGTTTAATGATAACTGACAATATTTTCTTTAATGATTAGAGTTACTTTCACTGATATTTCATTTTTTTTGTTGGGATTTTAATTTTCTTGCTTAATTATGAAATGTTAAGGAGGATTGACCGGATACAGCTCTATTTTTTTTTTCTAAATTATATTTAAATTGTTTTTTTCCATAGAAACCATTGAGACTGGAAACCATATTTTTTATAATTTCTCGGTATACAATGTAAGTATTTGTCTTGGATTTCTATTTTGGTGTTTTAACTATACAGTAGTCTTGTTTATTCTGTAGCAAAATGTATAATTTAATAAAACTGTATACACATTATACCAACTTAATGGTATATGTTTAAAATCACAAATGGGTATGATTTACCATTATGCACATACTAGTGGCATGTTTTAAAGTAGGCTCAAATCACAAATAATTTATTTAGGCTTTGGCTTTGTTATTTTAGGAAATCCTAAAACTTGTAGGAAGTTGATGCAAACCCCTATGCAAATCAGACTACACATTTTAGGGGGCATATCCTATATGCTTTATCAATTCCTTCAGTTTTCCACATTGAAAAGTAAGAAGTTGACGTCTGAAAACTTGCTGGAATTATTTGTTTTGCAAATTAAAGTAACTTTGTGTATTTAGAGTGTAACTCTCAACTCCTAAAATGCTGTCTCATAAAGTTAATTAAACTCCACTCATATATATTGTTACAAAACAGATTTTTTTGATCTTATAGAATGTTCTAACTCTTGAAGCCAAACAAACAGCATATAAAGACCCCAACAATCTTAAATTTGAAGAGATAAAAATAATGGGACTTCCTACGGGTACCAGAAGAGTCACAGTGAAGAAAGGAGGTGTCATTCAGTCTTCAAACCATGTCTTCAGATTTGATAATTTTAAGGTAAGAAGCAATTTTCATGTTTTTACATTATTGGCATACATTTTGGCATAATTAGCATTTTCAAATTATCCTGCCCTTGGTTTCCTGACCAGTTTCATCTATATATATATCAAATACATGTACTATATTCTAAACCGATGGTGCTTATAATCCATTAATTATAGATGTAGTAAAAATTTGTGAAGCATCAGGTTGAAGTCAATACAGATATTATTAGGAAGTCCTAAATCAGAAATTAACAATGTTAGAGTTGAAATGAATAATACTTTGCAAATTCATGCTTTAGGTTCTACACATATCTGACCTTCAACTGACACTAGGAGAATCATACACAGTGGAATGGGATCAGTTGGTTCCTGGAGGTGTAATTGATTCTGAAAAGTTTGATTGCCATCCTGAACCCCATGCTGACGAAAGGAAATGCAATGATCGTGGCTGCATCTGGGAGGTATGTATAATAAAAGAACATATTCTGTATATACTTAAATATAAACCAGAATGTAAACCATAGTACTTTTTTTTTACCTCAGAATACAACAAAACTGCTTTGAGTTAGTATAAATTTGGGGTATAAATACTCCAACACTGCTAACATTCACAACAGTAGGTAATAGAAAAGCCAATAAAGTAATGTGAATGTATTCTTCTCATATCCATGGTGTACTATTTTAAAACATTAATTTAATGAGGAAAAATAAAAATCACATGAGCTTAATTTAAATAATATGTTTGTTTTCTCTCTTTTTTTTTTTTTTTTTTTTTACAGGATAAGCTCTTTTATGCTTTTGAGATTTATGATAGGTTATAATGGGTCACTAGCGTCTAATTGATCTTTTGTGCAGGGCTTTTGGCCACCAGTAGATGGTACTGTGTCATCATTTAAACTGTGTAACAAACTCCTAAATACCAAACTAATGATGTCCCTAAGGGCCAAAGATTGCTACACACATTACATTAGGATATTACTAGTACTAGTTCTAGTAGTACTACATTATGATCTACTGGTATGACCTGAGCATTAACCAATACTCTCCTTCAAATGGCATTTTGAGGACTAATAATCTTGGTTTATACTTGACGTATTCATATTTGTTGTAATATTACTACATTACAATTAGGAGAACTGATGTAGAGAATAAAATTACCTCATCCAATTGTAACTGATGTTCTAGATTAGTGGTCACCAACCTTTTCTGACCAGCAGACCACTACATTTACCAGACCACGCATGCACTGGAAGCTGGGTACCACTCAAAGAGGAAGAAGCCTACCATTTAGTGATGTTGTGATGCCAGAACTCACTCACTCTTCCATCACATGCTCAGACATTGTCCCTCAGTGTCCAGAGGGACAATCTGCTCACTTTCCTGAGCCTGGGATCTGTACAGTGGACGTGGTCTGTGGCTCTGGCAGGTGCGTCCTTCTCCTGACCCCACTCAGGGTCGCACTGGCCAGAGCCTATGACCACCAAATTTTTCTCGGTCCACCAGTGGCATCGCTGTTCCAGATAGTGTTGGTCCTTCCAATTTTTCTCTGTTTAATTCCAGAGCTGTTTGCCCAAAATTATTACAAACTTCTGGTATCTGGAATATCATATCTTAGAAAAACATGAATGAATCTCTTCCCTATTTTTTCAGTAAAGCCATTTTCTATAAAAAATAGTGAGGTTTTCTTGGTTACAATATCCTCTACACACAATATGCATTCTTTTAAAGAATTGAGACATCAACCAGCTAAACGAGACAATAAAATTCTCCCAAATTTCAATGCCAAAGCTGGCCAAGAAGTTAAAAGAATAGATGCTCTCATAAACATAGTATTTTCCTTGCCTTTTAACATATGAAATACTTCTCTGTTGCAGGTGTCCAGTGTTGCTGGCATTCCTTATTGTTATTATCCTGATGATTATGGCTATGTTGTTGACAATGAGCAGATCACTCCAGATGGCATCATTGTGGATCTCTCCTTGCCTCAGAATACTGCACAATGATACAGGGCTCTTTCTGCACCAATTAATAAATTACGACTACAAGTAACATACCATAAAAATGATATGCTGCAGTTCAAGGTAATGTGCAATAGAAATAATATTATACCACTATTTTTTAAATGTTCCATAGTTACATAGTTTTATCTCCTAAGTTCAACTACTGGGGAGATATATTGCTGATAAAAACCCTATAGCCATAGTTGATACAGAGGAACAGGGGAAAAATCCTTAGTGATGAGGCATTCAGATGTTCTCTGGATCAGCAGTCTCTGTTATCCTTACTTTAAAACTTTAATACCCAGTTATATTCTGTTCTTCTAGCTTTTCCTTAAAGCAATCTATAGAACTTGCTAAAACTACTTCCTCAGGGAGCCTATTCCACATGCTCATAGATCTTACTGTGAAGAATCCCTTCCTTATCCAGAGATTAAATTTCATTTTTAATGACTTTAATGTGAATAAAATGGAACGCTTTAATTTGATTCAAGCCTTCATATTGCCAGGTGCAGATCATTTTCTTCTGATTAGTTTTTTTTTTTTAATTTGTTTTGGCAAAAGCAGTAGAGCTTCTATAACATTTTTGGTCATGTCATGTAGGTTATTTGGTGCCAGGTAGGAATATATTTCAGTGCTCTTGGATTGAATTTACAGACGTAAGTGTAGCCTGCATGTTGAGAAATATTTTTGTTCCCAATATTTTGGTTTTCCTGGACACTTTAATAAGCGCATTTATAAAAAAAAGTTTACTTAAAATGCAATTCTAGGTAAAACTGTTTATTTTTTAGCTTTGGATATAGTGAGGAAGGGTTAGACCATTTTTGACAAGAAGCAGATTTCAAAGGTTATGCTAAATTTGAAATGATGGAGGGAGAAGAGACATAGAACAAAAAAACTGTTGTAGTGGTTGTTGCATATTTCGGATCACATTCAGATTTACTTAGATTTAGAGCTTATTTAGATTTACAGATTGGTAAGACCTTGGATCAAAATTTGGAATTTGAGGAATCTGAATCTGAGCAATCCAAGTTCAACTCCTACATTACTATACCTGTCATTGACTATATGAATTAGTCGAGCCCTACTATACCTGTTAATGACATGTAAAGTCCATTCCTACTTGGATCCAAGCTATTCTGACCTAGGATTGAAATTTGATTTGAGCAACCCGACTTGGATGACAACCACCATCCAATGGGGAAATCTAAATGGATTTTATGACAGATCTAAACAAATTTATTTTGACAGAATTTGCATCTCTACTCATTTAGTTCTGAGATGCTGGAGTGTAGATTGTGGAGCTTTTAGAAAGCTGTTACAATATTTAAGTATGAATCATGTCAATAGTAATCGAAACTTGATATTAAACTTTTTTGATAGATCTTTGATCCTAATAGCAAAAGATATGAAGTTCCAGTACCACTGATTCTACCCAGCAGTCCAAGTAGTACAGATCAGCGAATGTATGAAGTGGTTGTTGTTAAAGAAAAGAAGTTTGGACTTCGCATTATTCGGAAGAGCAATGGTGCTGTCATGTATGTACAACTTACTTAAGAACTTTTAGCTACGAGTGCAAATGTTCAGGACCATATACTGAATTGTAACAAACATTTAAGGCTTTGGTCGTTAACTTTTTAATTCAATAGTAAAGATCCCAAACATAGTATTGTTAGGAAACAATTGTATAAATGTAGAGGTGGGTGTTACTTGACGGTGGACATGGTATATAGACATTATCATTCTATAATGCACTTAGGGTCTACAAAAACACTGGAATCCATATTTGTCTGTCATATAAACTAATATGCAACATTCTTACTGTGTTCATCAGATGGGACTCTCATTTGCCTGGAATGACCTTTGAAGATAGGTTTATTCAGATTTCTACACGACTTCCTTCTGATTATGTCTTTGGACTTGGAGAAACAGAACATAAAACATTCCGCCAAGAAATGAAAAGGAGACCTATAGGTCTTTTTGCTAAAGATCAGCCTCCATTAGTAAGTGAATATGTTGTATTAAATGTCTAAGGGGTGATTCCGTTTAGAGGTGTGGAATTGTATATTGTAGTTATAGCTTTAGCTATTAGAGGAAATATAGAAAAGATGATATGATCATAGATCAAAGGACACTTAAAAAAATACAGTCCGCATGTATTTTTTGCCAAAATGGTTTTGTAATTTTTCTGAAAAACCAAAGGGTTTTCTTTCCCAAACAGGGAAAATTTGCATGGGTTTTTAGGGTACCAAAAATCAACACTAACAACACAATAAATTTTAAAAAACAATGTGTGGCAATTTATTATAGAATATTATAAAAAACGTATCAAAAAAAGATAAATGCAAAATGCAATAATCACAATTTCAATAATCACATGATTTTTAATGATACATAATAACTTTTACAGTTCTTTTAAGTCCTTTTAAACAAATTGTTTTTTAACATATATATTGTGATGTTAGTGTTAATATTTGGCACCATTAAAACCCAAGCAAATTTTCTCTGCTGGGGAATGAAAACCCCTTGGTATTTATGAGTATTAGGTTGTGGTGCAACGTAAACAATTCTTCCAGAGTATTTATTTAAAATTAAAAAAAAGGAACACTGCTACAGTCAGGCATTTTCTACTCATGTTTTAACACGTCCAACTCTGCAGTACTCTTCAGCTACCTCCAATGCAAAGGTTATAGAATAAGAATGTACACAGTACATTTAAAGAACTGGAATGGATCTCTAAATACACTAAGTGGATTCATCTACTGTAAACTTTAGTAATATTAAAAGGTAAGCTCCTTATTTATTCTCAAAAAAAAAACTACTTGGATCAATCAACTCTTACCTTTTTTGTACCCAGTGACAATATGTGTGTGTGCAGAGACTGGGGTTTCTTAGATTCAGTTTTATATGACTGACCAACTGCTTTTCCAGTTTGTATCTCTTCATAGCACCAACAGCATTTCATATGGGTATATAAGACATATTTCCCCACTTACCCCTCAGGAGGTAACTAGAAGGTTCATGTCATGTACCTGGGCAGCAGCAGGCAAAACTCAATTTTGTGTTACAAACGCAGAAGGAGTGCTGTTCTTATTACATATCTTGCCCAATTTGATTTCTTTGAGCGGGAAACGAAAGCATTTTTTCTTTTAAATACATTGACAGCCTTTATGGAGGCCTTTTAGGGCATAAAAAGCAAAATATTTTGTTGTTTTGTTTTTATATGTTTAATATATGTATTCAGTAGGTTTATGGTTATTAATATAATATTATATTATATTTCATGTTACTCTTTCTCCAGGATCATCTAAACTCTTACAGTGTTCAACCATTTTACATGGGGCTTGACAAAGAAGGAAATGCACATGGAGTTCTTCTATTGAACAGTAATGCTATGGGTAAGTTGAATTTTTAGCACAAGCTACATTGTGTTGACCTAAATTCAGCAGTGTTACTCAATACGGTCCCAAAATGGACACAGCATAAAAACAATTGATTTCTAAGTGCACTGTTCACACCAAAGCTTTACATTGATGTGAGTTGAGGAAACCATAAAAAAATTATGAAAAATTAATTGAAAGGCATGTACCACATGCTTGTATTCTAAGCTGTTTTTATGCATCGCGTGAAAGATGCTTAATGTGAATGTCATAAAAAAGATAACCGACCATATAGTACAATCAATGGATCCCAAACTTAGTTTGTAGTTGGCAAGGTAAACCACAGTTCGGCTTTAGCAGCAGTGCTTTTATTAACTATGGTTTATTTCCACCTCTAACTTTTATAATTTTACTTCCAGATTTGGCTTTACAGGAAACACCAGCTCTAACATACCGCACAATTGGAGGAATTTTAGACTTTTATGTAGTTTTAGGTCCTAAACCAGAAGCTGTTGTCCAACAATACACAGACGTAAGTAGCCTTTTATTTACACCAGTACAGGCAAAAACACAAAAAAATAACCTTCACACTCTGACTTCTTTTCCTCATTTTCTCAGCTCGTTGGACGTCCAGTAATGCCAGCTTACTGGGCTCTTGGATTCCAGCTGTGTCGATATGGATACAAGAATGATCAAGAAATTGCTGATTTGTATGAAAATATGAAACGGGCCCAGATTCCATATGTGAGTACAAAGCTTGGACATTAGACTGGGTTACCTTAAATTATTCCTCCAGGAAAATGTACATTTCAATTCATCCAAAACAAATATATGCATTTTTGTTAGATGCTGGAAAATAAAAGGAAAACTTGTTTTAGTATAAGGGACCTAAACATCTCTGAAACTGTCAGCATCACAAAATACAACAGAAGTATAATGATTGCGTTTACTTGTACAACTGGCCAGTGTTGACATTTGTTTCTGTAGACAGGATTCCATTAAAAATGAGTGATAACCAACTACAATTGTATGGCTAAGAGCTGGAATCAAGTTTCCCTTATTCTCCTCTTGCTACCTGCTATGTTTAGATGGGCACAATTCCATTTCCCTATCAAATGTTGGTATTTTAGACGGTTCTGTACATGGTTCAAAAAACTTTTAAACTGTCATGTGATCTGCAGTGTTCATAGACTTTAATATTTTCTTTTTCTTCTTTTACAATTAGAAACATGTACAGAATCTGCTCAGGGAAAGAGCCCAGGCCATTTTTGTGCTGAGCCACTACCTATAGGAAACCACAATTTGTTCTGACATTGGACACACAACCTTCATATTTTCCCTTTTCTAGCTGGTTTAGAAATACATAAGTTGATTTATTCCAATGCTATCCTTCATCCTTAAATAGTTTACATTCTAATTAAATTAAATTTGATGAAGGATTAACACAATTATTACAATGTTTCTTGCCTCCAGCCTTCGCTCAAGTCTCTTATGGAATCCACCATAGATAATAGCTGGAAAACCTCCAGTTCATGTGATTTATGATTTTATTTTTACTGCTATAGTACATTCATGTTTGTGTCTCTACAGGATGTACAATATGCTGACATAGACTACATGGAAAGACAAATGGACTTTACACTTGGTGCCAACTTCAAAGGACTGCCAGCTCTAGTTGACCGTATAAGAGAAGAAGGAATGAAATTTGTTATTCTCTTGGTGAGTGATGTGTGTGTAAATTGAAAGTGAATCAAAATTATTTGATCAATGAGGATACGACTTTCATCACCACTCGTACATAGGGCTGTGATTTAAATATTCAGTTTTCTCAGTATTGAAACTAAACGCAATTGTCAATGATCGATTTGATAAGGAGCCCAGGCAAGTGATAATGAGTATGGAAAAACTATTGAACCTAAGACATTTGAAAAGATAATAATTATACTATATCATATAATATATTTTTAATGTATATGCTCATTCATTTTCGTATAGGGCTGGCAAAGGCTAAAACCCCTATGAGGCTAATGCGTAACTATTTATTTACTTGTTGCACCTCACCAGGGAGATTTCACTTCATGCCCTAAAATACACAGGAAATTTGAGGAAATACCTCCAAAATTTCTGTCCCCAGAACACATTTCTAACTGTGGATTTTAAAATACCCATTGCTCTGATGACAACTCAAAATGTTGGGTGTTTCCCTAACTTTATTTTTGGAATGGTTGAATTGCTGTAGTAGGAACACTAACAGCAATAAAATACTTGACCAAGAGTCTTTAAAAATACGGACTTGTTTCTTTAAAAATACGGTTAGAATCTATTTGTGTTTAAATATTAATGCTTATTTTTCAGCTAGCTTTCTCCAGCTTCTGCTCAAATGCATTACTTGACATTAATATATTAGGCTAGTCAGAAATATTAGATTAGTATTTGAATTGCGAACCAAGCCTACCCATCAAGATTGTGTTTGGAATTCATTTAAATAACCAAGACCAAGTATTGGTGAACTGATATACATGTAAATCTTACAGCATAACTCCTGCAGGAATAAAGAGAATAAATAAAAAATCATAGCCTGTAAAGACAGAACAAAATCAAATAGCTTTGGTACTTTCTTTTTTTCCTGCTAGTTTGATGTAATTCACAGTAATAACGTTACAATAATGTACCTCTTTACATTTCCTTTCCTGTTTTAATATTTTATAGGATCCTGCAATTTCAGGAAATGAAACCAAACCCTACCCAGCTTTCACAAGAGGTGTTCAAGATGATGTGTTCATTAAATGGCCTGAAAGCAATGAAATAGTATGGGGGAAGGTAAGTAGGTTACTGCCAACTAGAGAGAAGCTCATATGTCCATAAAAATTACTCCAAATTAGGTTTTGTTATACTAACACAGATTTTTTTGCTTTAAGGTCTGGCCAGACATACCCGATGTCTACGTTGATCTTTCTCAGGATTGGGATACACAAGTGAAGGTGATAAACGTGGACACTTCAATGCATAACCATTGGGTTTATTGGTGTTTGTGTTTTACAAAATAATCAAATTTTCATTTTTTTATTAGAATTACAGAGCATATGCTGCATTCCCTGACTTCTTTCTTGAAAGAACTGCTAAGTGGTGGCACCGTGAAATTGAAGAATATCGAAGGGACTATCTTAGGTTTGACGGACTTTGGATTGTAAGAGAAACCTTTCATATGTATTCATTGATACCATCATTTGTAATTTTTGTTTTATTTTTGTATAGTTTTTAGCCTATTAAAAGGATTTGCAAACCTTAAATATACTAATAAAAAATATTTCATAAATGTTATTAAAAGTGAAAAAATTTACCTAAATTGTTTCCGCTGTTATTAAAAAACAACATTCTGTTAGTATAGATTACAGGAAAATGCTTACCGGAAGCTATTTTATAAAGATTACTTGACATTTCTCATATTTTTCATAATATTCAGTTCCATGATACTTTTCATATTTTAAATAGTCCCTAAAACACTATGTAAAAAGACAGAAATGACTATCTTTCATCATCTCTCGTCTGGACTACTGTAACCTCCTCCTCTCTGGTATTCCATTTACCTGACTCTCTCCTCTACAATCTATTATGAATGCTGCAGCCAGACTCATCCATCCTTCCCACAACCCCTCTTTTGCTGCATCTCTTCATTTGGCTTCCATTCAAATTCAAGCTCCTGTACTTTGCTTTCAAATCTCTCCACAGTTCTTGCCTCACTTATCTTTCTTACCAGGTAAAAAAAATCTGCTCTCTCCGCTCCTTCGATGACCTACTACTGACTTCCTCACTCATAACCTCATCATATGCATGGCTCCAAGACATTTATAGACCTGCCCCGACCTTGGAATGGTCTTCCTCATCCTATTCAGCTTGCTCTTACTTTCTCCTCATTTCAAAGAGCACTCAAAATCCATTTTTTCAAATTTGCCTAATTGTCTTCTTCTGTCTTTTAAAACCCTCACTACTTCCCACCACTACATATCTCCCCTCCTATTGATACTTCCCCCACCTCCTAGATTGTAAGTTCTTTGGGTCAGTGTCCTCTCCTCCTGTGTCACTGTCTGTATATATCTGTAATATAATTTATATTAATATTAACTGCATTATATGAAAAAAAAACTCAGTAGATGTATATCTGCTGGAGATAAATCAACATTCAGACTATTGTTGAGTACTGCTATCTTAGATATGGCACCAAAAGTTCATCAAGTTAAAGTCTTTGTTTTATTACTTTTTTTAGGATATGAATGAGCCTGCCAGTTTTGTTCATGGATCTGTCAATGGTTGTCGTAATGAAGCCCTGAACAGACCGCCATATATGCCACGTATGAACAATATCTTTTTTATTTGCTTTATTGCCATATATATATATATATGTATATATATATATATA
>NC_092860.1:152224562-152226785 GCF_032062135.1 Pyxicephalus adspersus | reverse complement strand
TATATATATATATATATATATATATATATATATATATATATATATATATATATATTAGAGTTCTAAATCAGTGCTTGTTCCAAAACATTTTAGGAAATCTGTTTCCTAAATCATTTCAAGCATCTTATAATATTTCCACAAAGAGGAAATATTAAACCTGACAAATCATTTATCATGTTGACATGACAAACTATGTGACACCAAAGTAGAAAGTAGATACTATATTATATTTTCCAGCAAATATGGATTCAGGTAACATCATAATTTTGAATTTGAAAAGTTTAGCTCCAAGGATAAAACATATAATGTATACTTTAGCTTTAGTTAGGCTTTCAATCAGTAGTCCTTGAAGTTCAGCCTCTAGACCTAGGAGCTTCTTAGACGTCCAGGGGAGAATACAATGACCAGTTATAACACATCATTTTGTTTGCTTTGCCACAAATGACCAATATGGAGGTCAAATCTGACACCAACCTAACACCAATCCAAAACCAAACACCAAGCCATCCCAGGAGATGTGTGGAACTGGTGGACATGATTTCGTTGACAATTATATCAACATAAATCATGCTTTTTAGAGAGAGCCATACCGTATTACAGGTAAAATGCCCTAGAAAATCTACAGCAATCTATGTAATCCTTCTACAAACAGGTTACTATTCATTAGAACATAAAGAAAATAAATGATTATGAAACAGTATAATCAGTATAAACAGTATAATCTGCTAAAACTTTTCAGGTTTGGAATCATCCCACATGGGCTTAGCACACAAGACCTTATGTATGGAGAGTCGACAATACCTTCCCAATGGAGAGCCAGTTGACCATTATAATGTCCATAACTTATATGGATGGTCACACTCCAAACCAACTTTTGAGTGAGTATTGTAAAAAGAAGTATGAAACATTTTGAACCTTTAGTGACCAATCATATTTCTGTTCTAACTTGTCATGATTCGTCACCAGTTGTGAAATATATGTTTCAAAAACTGCTGGGGGAGTGAGGTTGACCCATTGTAACATTTTCATGTTATATATCCAAGTTTGTTAATAAAAATATAGGAAGAAAAAGACATTTTTAAAGCTGGCAAGGGTTTGTTTTTATCAAAACATAGCTCAATAGCATCTAAGTAGATTGTTTAAAAATAGTTTCTTGTTGTAACTTATTTGCCAGGGTTCATCTTAACGTAATTGCATTCACAACGTTTTCATTCACAAATTGTACAAAAGTGTTTTGTATATCACTGACAGATGCAGCGGTGGCATTAGGCAAATAGTGCAATAAGCAATTATGCAAACCCTTTAAAAACATGCATGGAATCTGGAAGCCTCGCTTAATAGGGGGGCCTATTAGAGCTCTGTCATATTGCCTACATTTGGCACAGTTTAACCTGCCCAATGATCTCTAGAGATGGTATTACAATGACATGATTGTCTATATTTGGACTAAGTTCAGATATGGTCATGCTGGGTATTATTATAGCATTCAGGTCTCCATCAGGTCTGTTCCTACTGTTTATGGCAGCCTTTCTAGACCTTTTTAACATGAGAAAACCCCTGGAATAACTTTTGGGCTCCTAAAGAACCCATGCTATAATTTCTAAATCCAAGCTTACAGTGCATTCACTTGGTAGTCAATAGGACTAATATTTCTAATATTGTTGGTCAGTTTGAAGAATATTACTCTTAGAGATAGCCAAAAAGATTATTGGTGTCAGTTAAGCTGACCCGAGAGACACAAAATGCTCATTGCTCAACCCCTAGCACTCTCTGGAGGAATCCCAGGGTTCAAGGGAAGGCTTAGTTGAATGGCAATAGGAACTGGTGAAGGAAATTCAAAGACTGAATGCTGATTTTGGGTCCATATACCAGATGTCGTTACAGTATCAGAGAAAATTCTGGAACCTATATGCTTAGTGTATAGTTCAACACTAAGATATGTATTAAAATATAGAAAAGGTATTATATGGGCAGCATGGTGGCTCAGTGGTTAGCACTCTAGCCTTTGTAGTGCTAGGTCCCAGGTTTAAATCTCATTCAGGACACTATCTGCATGGAGTTTGCATGTTCTCCCTGTGTTTTGGTGAGGTTCATCTTGGTACTGTGATTTCCTCCCACATTCCAAAAACATGCACTTAGGTTAATTGGCTTGCCCCAAAAATTATAGACTGTAAAAGACACTGCCCCTGATTCATCAATGAAATCCGCGCTCGCTGGAAGCGC
>NC_092860.1:152212125-152221646 GCF_032062135.1 Pyxicephalus adspersus | reverse complement strand
GAATGATTTTTTAGGGGAACAGTGACTTTTAATGCAAGATCGCCAGTAAAAAGCTGTCGGATAAGCGCGGCTCCGTGCGCGAGCTTTTTCCGTTGCTGAATAACGCGACCGCGTACGATTCCGGATCGCTAATACGAATGCGCGACCGATAATCCGATTCTGCTTGATGAATCAGGGGCACTGAGTTATGGATGTTAGCTTGTGGGTCCCTTTGATGGACAGTTAGTGACATGACTTTGTAAAGTGTTGCATTATATGCGAGTGAAATATAAATATTGGATGATAAAAATAATATTAGGTAGCTGGGTAAAGAATAAATCCTAATTACATTCCTATTATTTTCTAGTGCTTTACGCAGTATTACAGGAGAAAGAGGATTAGTTATCTGTCGGTCCACATATCCAACCTCTGGACAATGGGTTGGACATTGGCTTGGTGACAACACTGCTGCCTGGAATCAAATGGACAAATCAATTATTGGTAAGAATCCTGGAAAGGAATTTTGCCAGAGCTGTTTCTTTTATGCGCTTAATAATTTTATCATATTTGTATTATATTTTATTTTTTGTTGTTGTTAAATGATTATTTTAAAACATACAATTTTTCAAGTCATTCGGACCTGCAGGTTCTGCTGTGGACTCAATTTCAGCCTTTTCCATTTAAGTTGGGGCCACCTCAGCTTTGGCAGATTATGGTATAATTCCTATATAAGTTGTTTTTAGCCGTGTGGCTAAAAAAAATGTGCCAAATGGCCAAAAATGTGCACAGCATTTATTGCCCACAGTCATACCCACAATTTTATGTTGTTAAAGATGAATTAGACAAAAAATTAAAATTGTGGATAAATAATTAGTAGAAAAGTAATTATGGCAGCAAATGTCCTTAATTCTTTTTTTTTCTTTCTCTTTTCTTCTATAGGAATGATGGATTTTAGCCTTTTTGGATATTCCTATGTAAGTAACAGAAAAAAAAACATTTTAAGAGGTGCCAATACTAGCAGAACAGTGTATTTTATTCCATGACTTCTGAAACCACGTAACATATTGAACCAGCTATGGAGTATTAAGGTTACTGTATTTTTTTCAAATATACATCAGATATAATGTGTTCTTCAATGAATAAAACTGCCTGAATTGACACAGTTTAAATGTTTATTCCGTAGACTGGAGCAGACATTTGTGGTTTCTTTCAAGATAGCACCTATGAATTATGTGCCCGTTGGATGGAGCTTGGTGCATTTTACCCATTTTCACGGAACCACAATGGACTAGGATGGAAGGTATGGTAAACTACAATTCAAAAACAAAATTGTTCACATTTACCATTAAAAAGTAGCCTAATTTGCCTTTTTTTTACTGTTATCAATTATTTTAAACCCATCACAGGACTTATAAGCCTTAAGGGTGTGCAATGGGCCTGATTTATTAAAGCTCTCCAAGGCTGGGGAGGATACACTTTTATCAGTGAAGCTGGGTGATCCAACAAAACTGGAATGGGTTTCTTCAAAGTCATTTGCTAACTGCTAGCAAATGTTTTGACTCCTGGACCAAATCTATTTTAGGTTTACTAGATCACCAAACCTCACTGATTAAAGTGTATCCTTTCATGACGTTAAATAAATCAGGCCCAATGTGTTCATTGAAAGCTAACAAGAGATAGTTTGAATGGATACTAAAGTACACATCCGCTCTTGACTGATGGCAGTTGCTGTTGGCGGGTGGTTAATAATTCTAGTCTATTTCTTTGTTCACCCATGTACCCTTTAAGTATATAGAATGTAACAGCTGGCCAAATCAATCACAGGGTTTCATCCAGGATGAAGGGTACATTGCCCAGATACAGGTTATACGTAGAGTATTTTTCTGTTTAGTCAGACAGTTTTCCTTTTGACCGGAAGGTGGGGTTGAAGTACCAGGTTGAATGACAATGAGCTTCTTGGCCAGGTGGGGGAGCTAAAGAGGCCTGGGTATGATCAGGTGTAACTGTTTCACCTGAAATGTATCCTGGAAATTAGGCTGGGGATATAATCTCCCAGTCTGCTTATTCCTGTGGCTCTGTCCTGGCTGGTGAGCTGGGAGGAGATCCAAGGTGAACTTTGAGTAAAGACACAGACTTTGTTGGATAAAGCTGTATGGTTAGGGCCTTAGAGTCCTGCACAGCAGTGTTAGTTAGTGGTCAAGTGGTCAGGCTTTATTTTGCTGTTTGTTTTATTTTGCCTGTTTTTATGTTATAGTATTACCGAATGCTCTTTTAACCTGCTGACCCTGTTTTTTAAGCACATTCATCCATGCAATTCACACAAAATGAATAGACAAGCTTTTTGTTATTGAATAATTCATTTAATGTTAGTTTGAATTTCTTATCAGGCTTCTTATAAGATTCTGGGTCAATGCACTTTGCATTTTAGCACCCCCAACAATGGGTAAAGCAAAATTGCACGGTTTGCCTTAATGATTGCTGCTAAGGCCATAGTCATTGTATGACATTTAATAGCTAGACATGGGCATGGCATAGGACTCCTTATGGAAAAAAGGGCACTACTGGGGGTCGTTTATTAATACAACACAAATGGTATAAGAACCTGATGTGCAGATGTATTTTTTAAGTAAAATACAAAAATGCATGGATGTTTGTGTGTTTTTATTAATTAATATATTTTTATTTCAGAGACAAGATCCAGTAAGCTTTGGTGCAGAATTTGAAGCAATATCAAGAAATGTCCTGAACATTAGATACACTTTGTTACCTTATTTGTACACATTATTATTTGATGCTCACACTACGGGATCCACTGTGGTGAGACCCCTACTACATGAGTGAGTTTATTTTCCTATTGGTGTTCCAAACATTGTTTCCATTATTCCTTACCACAATAATGGATTTTCTTTTTCTTTAGATTTGTTGAAGATAAGACCACCTGGGACGTGTATAAGCAGTTTATGTGGGGACCAGCATTTATGATCAGTGCTGTGCTTGACCAGGTAATAAACTGTAAATTTTACAAAAACATTGGGAGCTTTAGAATATATAGTTGCTCAGGTTTTAAAAAGCACAAAAAGTCCATCAAGCTCAAATACTACGGAAATAAGCATACTAAAAACATGTATATTATAAATACTACTCTAAAGGAATGGGATGTACACGTGCTGGCTTCCTAATATAACACCTTCACAGCTAGACTCTACCCCACTTACTAGTCAGCCTTAGATCAAACACCCCTTGTTGAGCAACAGGTTGATTTCTTACCACAGGAACTTGTCCATTGGCCTGATTTATTAAAGCTCTCCAAGGCTGGAGGGGATACTCTTTCATCAGTGAAGTTGGGGGATCCAGGAATCCAGGAATACATTTCTTTATTTCTTTTAGGAAGACATTTGCTCTTTGCTAGCAAATATTTTGAATCCTGGACCAGGTTTGCTGGATCACCCAGCTTTACTGATGAAAGTGTATCCTCTCCAGCCTTGGAGTGCTTTAATAAATTTGGCCCAATGTGTCTTCTCCAGATCCGGTGTCTCCAGGAGATTTTTAGGTTTCCAGTTTTCCTAAAACTTTTTGGCTGGTTATTTTCTGTTTAGAGTTCTGGCATCCCAAAGGGTTCTTTTAAAAGCTTTAGTGTTCTCCAGAGTTCCTTCTAGAGTTCCAGTGTTACCTAAACTCCTTCTGTAAGCCAGTATACTTTACAGTTCCTTCCAGTGTCCTTAAGACTTTCATTGTATCCTATTAGTCCTAGTGACTCCTTCTACACCAAAGATCCTGTTGCTTGCATTGCCATCTTTCCAGTTGCAATCTTCTCCCTGTTCCTGACTGAGCCTCCCCTACAACCACCCGAATCTTCAGTTTGTCCTTGAATCTGATATTGCCCCTTTACTTTGCACCTTGCTCTGGTTTTATTCCTGGTTTTATTCCTGGTTTATTCCTGGTCAACTGCTATTTGCAGTCTTTTCTAAGTGTCAGAACCTGGGAGCCATCCACAGCAAAGCCCCCTCTCCCTTGCACCTCTCCCTTCCACCTTCCACCATTAGTAAAAGTTGTGTGATACCTTATAAGTTATCCAGTTACAGGCAGGCAGTTACAGAATGGATGAACAGCCTGAAATGTGTTCCATATATACAAGCACCTAGAAAGCAGAAGGAACTATATGCCTAAAACTAGATGGGTAATCGATTTAATTACGTCTTTGTAATTGTATAAAGAAAGTATTTCTAGGGCAATACAACATGATGTGAGCAAAATGCCATAAGTCGTCATTACTGTGTCCCTCTATACATTGTTTCTACTACTCATTATATTATTACGAACCATATGCTCTGCCGATAAGTAGTACCGTGTTTCCCTGAAAGTAAGACACTGTCTAATATTTATTTTTCCTCAAGAAGACACAATATGGCTTATTTTCAGGGGATGTCTTATTTTTATTAGGTATTTAAGTATTTTATTTTTATTTAGTATTATTTATCAGGGTTCCAGTGGGAACTGGCTCCAATCTGCACAGTGGAGCTGGGATGAGCTCTCTGGGCTCAGTAGCAGACTGCTTGCTGAAGCTTTTCCCCTATTCCCTGGAGTTTGTGTGGGGTGAGAGAGACCCACAGACTGGCTGGTTGGTGATGGGGGAGAGAGTAAAATGGCAGCCACATCTCTTCCCCCTGAGAACACACAATACCTAAAACAGGCCGTCCTGCTCCTCACTTCACTGAGGAGTCTTTAACTTTCACTTTCTATCCTCCTTCTATGCCTCAGCTTGGAGCAGGCACAGAACGACACGTCTATCACTATGTCTTATTTTCTGGGTATGGCTTATATTGCGCAAATGCTTAGAAATCCTGCTACGGCTTATTTTATGGGTATGTCTTATTTTCAGGGAAACACGGTAGGATTGTTAAATAAAAGTTCCTCAGAATGTATTCTCTTACATACTGGACAAATTTATAGTGCAAGTTTCATTAGCTAGTGTAGCATGGGTTATAATGGTCGAATTGTACATCATAGCAACTGGGTTACCATGCAAACCCTTCTTTATTAAATAAAGACAAGCAGAAGAAATTGTAGGAAATAATGTTTTTCCTGACTTTGTTTTACAAAGGAACAATAGAGTATGTGTTAAAGAGCAACTTTGTTACAAAAAAAAACAGACAGGTTCATTATTATAAAAGGGACAGGTTATGTTCTATTCCACATTAAAAAAAATCTGTTCCCACATGTTCAGCTAAGTGTACAGTGCCGGGTATCCTGGGATACCTCCAGCTGTAAGGAATTAATGAACTCCCTTGTATATGCATGGGAGCTATATCATTCCAAACTGGCAAAACAAGATGGCCAGAAATACAGAACCTGGACCGGGTGAAGATGGAAGCACCAGTGATGACTTGGGGGCAGGTGAGTGTAATTAAAAAAATCAGACATGTAAGCTTTATTTTATTGCAGACACTTACTGACACCACCAATTCCTTCTGTGATAATGATCCTGCCTAAAAAGTTTTTTAGTTTGGTTCCTTTTTATATATCAGGTTGCACTGAAAATATTAAAGATCTCAAATGTCATCTAATTTTTTATGTCTTTGTTCCTAGGGTGCAAACACTGTAAATGCTTATTTCCCAAGCACAGTCTGGTATGATTATCACAGGGTAAGTTTGTATTTTGGGGTAAAACATTGGATATATTGAAAATGATCTTGGTTTTTAATTCAGCTCCAGTCCCTGTGCTACAAGGCTGGAGTGTGAAAGGAAGAAGCAGAACAAGAAGACAGTCAATTCAAGAAGCACGATGATCGAAACAGAAAGTCATAGAGAGATGAGCTCACCTCTGTGCTGCTTCTGCTATTACTATCCGTTCATAGCCTAGGGTGGGATCAAGCCAGAGGTTGGACTAAGTCATCACCTTTAAGTCCAAATCGAGTCCCAAATCAAGTTACTTTATTTATTAAGCTGTTTGCAAGTCATTCTTAGTGAGGCTTCTGTAACAGCGCCTTCCTCCTAGCCCCCTTCAGCTGTCAGAGGAGAAAGCTGTGGACTTAGAATGCAAGAAAGGTAGGAAGGAAGTTATGTGAAAGATTCTGTAACACTGCCTTCCTCCCTGATTTCCTTGCATTCTAAGTCAAATAAGTTTGGCTTTCTATTAGAGGAGAAAGCCGTGAAATGGAGGGAAGGCAGAGTTATGGAAGGCTCACTGCCTTCCTCCCAGCCCCCTTTGGCTGTCAGCAGGGAAAGCCAGAAGTCAACTTGCAAGTCAAGTTGCAAGTTGCTGGACAAAAGCCCCAAGGCAAGGTCGAGTCGCAAGTCGTTTATTAGGCAACTTAAGATGGACTCGAGTCCATTTTGCGCTATTCAAGTTTCAACCTCTGGATCAAGCTACTATGAATTATGCAGAGAACTGATGCTAACCATTAGGTTAAGGACATCTATGGGTAATATTTCTGGCTTAATGGGAAATGTTGAAGCGAAAGCTTATTCTACCTAACAGGCTAGTCATGTCATCTTTAGATGAGGTTCTGTTTTAATTACCTATTTTTATTCAATATTTATTTTCATACGCTTTCAAACATCATTTGGCTCAAAAATGTATATTTCAATACCTGTAAAGAAACAAAAACATTATTTTCATACACATGTTATGATATACTATGTTATGATATTTTATCTTAAGGGTGCCAAAGAAGAAGTTGCATGGAATGGCCAGTGGAAAACCCTTCAAGCCCCACTTGACCATATTAATCTTCATGTCCGGGGTGGATATATTTTACCACAACAGGCTCCAGCATTCAACACACATTATAGGTAAATATTGGCTTTGATAAAATGTAGAGCAGCCTTTCTTGACCTTGTTCAAATGGGAATGTAGGTCTTATGGAACCACTTCTATAATTACTATATCTACAGCTCATGGAATATTAGTATGATGATTATTGGGAAGAATGCCTACATTGCTGGCCATTGTGAAGAATTATACCTTTACAGATAGCCAAAAATTAGTGTATATTAGTATATTTCAGCTTGACCTGAAAGGCACAAATTGCTCATTGCTCAAGGAATTCCAAATAACCTTTTGGGGAACCTTTGTAAAGAAACACTGTTGAAGAGTCTGATGTCAAATAACATGGCCCATACTGTGATATTTTGATCTCAAAATATGTTTCAAAATATGGTAGATAGAAGCCCAATTAAAGTATATTATATTTATAGTATATATTATATATATATATATATATATATATAGTATTTGCTATTATCATGGTAAATTTGTACTCTTTTCCTATTCCTGTAATATTGTAGTGCATCCACAAACCACGCCAATGCATTTTGTGTAATACCAATGCGGTTGTTTAACTCTCTTGGCGTTCTGTCCGTATTTTTACACAAAAAGCTGTACATTGTTTTGCGTGAAAATGTATTTTACATTATAGGCCTATAATTCTTAGACATATGTCACAGAAATATGTCAAATATTTATTAATTATTAATAAACTTTAAATAAAAAAATCTATTAAAACAAGGGTGCATAAAAATACAGAAACCTGTAATATGACTGTACAGTAGCATGTATTGCACAGGAAAATAAAAAAAGGAATTAGAACTTGACAATGTTGCTAGGCTTTTTCCGCTCTATCCAAAACTAAAATATAAATAAACCATATTGGCTTTAGATTCATTTAGGCTGTATTATAAGCAGCAGTGGGAACTGGTAAGGTTCATCGCTCGGCCACCCATACCCACCCTGGTTCTTTACCAAGAAAAAAAAACCTCTCACTGCCACTCACATTGGCTCTTTAAACTATGTGCAGGTAAGCATGATTGGTTTCCGGATATTTGTGCCTATTTTTTTCTTTTGAGTGTTATGAACTGCATACATATCTGCGGTGAAGTTGGCAATTTACTGATGAAAATGTATGCTCCACAGCCTTGTTGAGCGTTAATAAATTAGGCCTAATATTTCTATTTCTTTCCCCACTCAATTTTCTTCTTTTTTTATCTATTTTTATTCTTGGACATGAGACATTTTAGTGTTTGAGAATTGTGTTCAATTTAATTTTCTTCTGCTCAGATACTGAAAAAGCTAGTTATGGAATCCCTTACCCTTAGATCTTGGCTTGTTAAAAGGGTAACTAATTGCAATTTAGGTGAATCTATTATTGGATCAGAATATGTTTTGTTCAACTGCTTGCTGGTTCAGATAAAAAATACTTTTTTTTTTTTTTGGAATTTACATATCTGATTTTTTTCTTTTTAAGTCGTTTGAATCCAATGAAACTTCTAATTGCTCTGGATAACAATGGGAATGCCCATGGTCATCTTTTCTGGGATGATGGTACCAGCACTGGTAAGTTCCAATCTAATTTAGTATTTACCTATTAGACTATAATTAAAAGTATATTTTAGTAATATTTAAATTGGTAAGAAATAGGAAATAGTGTTAATAAATAGGTAGTACATCTATTTAGGCCTAAAGTAAAAAACAATAAAACTGATTAAACAGAAAAGACAAAGCACCTGTAATGCGCCTGGGCACACAAATCACAACCAACTCCAGGAAGTATTTTCAACAATCTTTATTGCATAATCCAGGTATAGGCTGGAGTCAAACACCCAAGATCAATCCGACAAAGTGAGGTACAGAAGATGAGGCAGAAGGCGTAGTCAAGGGCAATCCGATTTCAGGGCAGCAGAGTTCATTCAATAGTCAATATTCAGGCCAGGTCGCTGTGGGTAATAAGTTCAAGCTGGTAACAAAACAACAGGTTAACATGGAAATCCAACATATGAACGCACCCTGAAAGCACACTGTGGCTATATTGGGCAAGGGTGCCTATGACAGGGCCTCAATAAATGGTCGGAGTGCCCAATCACATTGCACCACCTGGCACTATTGGATTGGGTGAAACATACTAAATAATGAATCCCTTGCAGGCAATTTGGCCTCAGGGAATTCAAATTTATACATACCCTGCCCCACTGCATAGTAGTAAGAGGAGCGCGGCATAGTATCGCGCTCCTCTTACAGCAGAACCCCCGGGTCGTGGTGTACTCTACATGCCCGCAGGAATGCTGAGGGAACAAGCAGCAGCACTGTGCAGGTCTGCAAGGATGCTGGGGATGCTGTTTGGCCGAAGAGTAGTTCAGACAGGACAGATCCCTCCACCAGAAAGAGGAGACATGCTGCGAGCAGAGCAGCTGCAGCCCAGGCTGCGCTGCCTGCTGCAGCTGTCTCCTTTAGGCTGCGTGCCATCCCTAAGGTCGCCATGGACGTGATCGCTGGCGGGGTAAGTACCTTACAGAACCCAGTCGTAGTGAAAGATTTGTCCATTATTGCTGACAAATTGTATTTGTTAATTGAAATGTCTAATATAGATAATATAGATAATAATAATACAGATATTACATTTCTTTTCTTTATAGACTCAATTGAACATGGTATATATATTTTGTATGAATTCCATGCAAGACCTGTAAGTACATGACATTTTTTTATTATTTAAGCAAATAAATAAACAAATGAAGCTTTTTTTAATTGGATAGATAGATAGATAGAT
>NC_092860.1:152210563-152211055 GCF_032062135.1 Pyxicephalus adspersus | reverse complement strand
GAGAATAATTACACATCTTCTCTTAGACAGCAACACTGCCTTTAAAGAATGATATATATATATATATATATATATATATGCACAATAATTAACCTTTCATATTCACTGTTTATATTACAGGAAAGTTTAAGAACACAAATTCCCATTGCATTGTAATCGGCAATAGAAAAAAAACTGTGATTGAATTTCTGATATAATTGCTGAATTCATAGCAGAAAGCTGAATAGAGTTGGAGGTTTAAAAGCTATACTCAGCCTGAGCACTTTGATTTATTTAAATGTATTGTATATAAAATTAATACCTTGGCCTTCAAAAAGGACATTATTTTTCTATAAAGTGGTTTCTTTACATGTGTATACTTATGTTTTTTCTTGTTTGTTTTTCATTTTCATTTTATTTTTTTTTTAGAATTCAATTGAACTAAAGGTAACACATAAAAATTATACTGATCCACATAATCTGAAATTTGATGAAATAAAAATATTGGGATTG
>NC_092860.1:152209624-152210255 GCF_032062135.1 Pyxicephalus adspersus | reverse complement strand
ACATTTTTTTACATAAGATACATTTTTACATTTTTGATAAGAAAGGGACTTAATGTTCATGTCTTTTCTGTAGGTTGGTCATATCACAGACCTCAATCTGATGTTTGGAGAATCATATATTCTGGAGTTCAAAGATAGTGTGAAAATTGACTGCCATCCAGAAGAACATGCCACTCAAGAGGCTTGTGAAAAGCGTGGATGCATCTGGCAGGTATTTGTTTTATTTAGGAGTAGCCATGACGATAGTTGGTGAAGAAATGCATTTCCTTGTTTCTATATATTTTACTTTTAAACATAATATAATGTAGGAGAAATAGAGAGAGAGAAAGTTTGATCATTAATTAAACTCTATTTAGTAATTGGGTTTATTATTGTTATTTACTAAGTTATTTCAATTATTCCACCTGAAAATAGTCAAGGGGACATTCATTATTCATTTGAATATTATCACATTCAGAACATTCAAATTGGTAACCCTCAGCTTTAAGTTAACCAATTTTTACTTGTTAATTGGGGTTTCTGGTTACTCCAAATCCAACGGGGAACATACTTGTGAATTTCTGCCATCTGGTGTCCCCATGCACTATTTTGGGCAAAGCATGGCAATTCAGCATGAAAACAATGGGAAAGC
>NC_092860.1:152184402-152209539 GCF_032062135.1 Pyxicephalus adspersus | reverse complement strand
GGGGGGGGGGGGGGGGGGGGGGC
This sequence comes from Pyxicephalus adspersus, assembly GCF_032062135.1. Taxonomy (NCBI): domain Eukaryota; kingdom Metazoa; phylum Chordata; class Amphibia; order Anura; family Pyxicephalidae; genus Pyxicephalus; species Pyxicephalus adspersus. The sequence continues at coordinate 152,209,516 of NC_092860.1, read as the reverse complement.
ATAGGGAGGTTCAAAGTGTGCGGGTTCATAATGGTCCTGTACCCTTCTCAGACAACATGGGCTTTTACAGGGGCTCCATGTCAATTCTGCAAAGGGGGCCCGATCAGTTCTGTACAGAGGCCCACTGTTAGCTACTTCCGCCACTGATCCCTACTTTAAGTCCAGATGACCCCACACTGCTGCCTACAACTGAGAACAAAGCTTTAAATACTCACAGGACTAGGAGGATTGGTGTAGAATTAAAGTAGTTACGTCAAGCAGAATATTTGAGTATTACCAACTTACTGCACATTACATTTAAAGACATTATGATCTAACACTGTAAAATTAAATGTCCCATTACACAACTTGTTTACATTTTCAACCACAGATATCTTTCAATTTGGAATTGAAAATGAACACAGGTTCGTGTTCCTAGGGGAGAACGTGCTACCTGCTAATAAATCACTCCAATTGGTTCCCAAGTTTACACTACATACATGCACTCAATGACTATCACTGGAAACAAAAGGTATTATTCATATCTAGCAACAATTAAATAAAAAAGAACTCTACAGAGAGCCCTATACTGTTTCATGGAGAGGGAATGGAGGAGGACAATAGCGGGTGTAAGCTGTTAGATGTCTCTGATCACAGATGATATTTGGTCTTGGTTGACAAGGGTTTAATGTGAACAAGGCATTGGGCACTTGTAAACAATCAATCTTCACCAGTTAGTAACTGACACTGATGTTATTACTGTATTGCCGTAGCCCTCAGTATGCCAAAATGTGATCTTACCATTTTTTTTGTCTTACTGTTTGGTTTATAGCCTTCAGATACTCCTAAAGTACCTTGGTGCTTCTACCCAAATAACTTTGGATATTCAGCCACCGATATTCAAAACACACCTACAGGAATTACTGCAAGTCTTGGTAACCCTTCACCCTCTCTACGTTATGACATCTCACCATCAATACAAAACCTTCATGTAACTGTCACCTACCATGAAGATAATATGCTTCAGTTTAAGGTAATGTTGATTTAATGTATTAAGTTAGGTTCAGACCTGCCTGGAGATTAGGTGCCTTTGCCAACTGTTTGGTCACTCCAACCAAGACACAGGCCCTGATTTACTAAAGCTCTCCAAGGCTGTAGAGAATACACTTTCATCAGTGGGTGGGTGATCCAGAAAACTGGGAATGGATTTCTTAAAATCATTTGCTAGCGAATGTTTTGAATCCTGGATCAGATCCATTCCAGGTTTGCTGCATCACCCAGATTCACTAATGAAAGTGCACTCTCTCCAGCCTTGGAGAGCTTTATTAAATCAGGGCCACAGAGTCTACAGATTTAAAATTGAATGATACTACTCTACCACTTACTGCCCCCCCCCCCCCTCACTCTAGAAACAAATTAAATCACGTATCACATTTTTACAAATTTACTTGTAGTTAGTGTATTATGCAGAAAGTTTGTCATTCAAGTAATACCCTTAACTGGTTAACTTGAGTTATAATAAGGACCAGTAAAATTTAATATTTTTTTTAAACTATTGAAACTGAAGTCAAAATGTTCATTCTTTTTATGCAAAGGTGAGTGTGTGTTTTTTTTTTTGTATTTGTTGTAATGAATTTCACACTACTTCATTAATTATATTTTCCTCTAAATTCAATTAAAAAATGCAATAACAATCATCATTTAGAAGATAAGAATTATGTTTTTACTCCTTGGCAGAGATGACCAACGTCTGAACTGATATATTTATATGAGTGGTCTCCTAAATATTTAGGGTTATTCATTTAATATTGAACTTTTACAGATAATTGATCCAAATTACAAAAGATATGAAGTTCCAATTCCATTAAATATTCCAAGCAATCCAACAAGCACACAACAAAGAAGATTGTATGATGTAGAAATTGCCAACAATCCATTTGGAATAGTAATAAGAAGACGGAGCACTGGAACAGTCGTGTAAGTGCTGATCATTACACCTCATGTGTAACAGCAATCCTGTAATGATGCATTTATATATTTGCATACCGCATGGCTAGCTGCTCGGTGTAGCACAGTAAACTGCGGCTATGTGCCCAAAAATGGCAAAGCATACTGCAGGCTAAGACATTTGATTTTGGTGCCCTTGCAGTTGTGGTGTGTTTTTTTGCTATTGAGAACAAAAGGCAACCTTGTGGCCAGAATTAACTTTGTCACTTCAGGAACCACATCGTGATCCACCTCAACCACGTGCAAACTCATGCACAAATTGGTTCATCATCATGGGGCCTGCAGCAGAAACTGCTGTCTGAAATGGCTTTAAGAGAGAGTGTTGGGGATCTAAGGCTAAGGATAGACCTTCATAAATCCTTGGAAGGCACCATCTTCCCCACGCCAGACTTCAGACACCCCAGACTTCCGATCAGATGGCAATCTTCTTTGACCATTGGATGGCCACCGATGATGCAACTCTTGTAAATGTTGAAGAGTTACATTGTCTTTGAGGGTTGGCTCTGTGTTTTCTAATGTAAATGCCTGCTGTGATCCCTGTTATAGAATATGTAATACATTTTAGTACAAATTTGATCATCTTAATTTACTAGATATTATTTATAAAAGCTGAAAATAAAAAATGTGAATGGTAGTTCAAGTTTATTGTAAATACAAACCTTGTTTCTCATCATTGTCCCAGTTGACATTATTATTATTATTAATATTATTATTAATAAACAGGATTTATATAGCACCAACATACTACGCAGCGTTGTACATTAAATAGGGGTTGCAAATGACAGACAAATAAAGACAGTGACACAGGAAGAGAGGACCCTGCCCCAAAAAGCTTACAATCTAGGAGGTGGGGAAATTAACACATAATAGAAGGGAACATGAATACTTTTATGTAATGCTCATGTCCAAAATATCTCTATAGTATTATAAGTTTGAAAACAATGTAAAATCTAAAGCCCATTGATATATTATATAGAAATACCATGCATGAAGATTTACGAGTGACTTTTTATTCTTCAGATGGAATTCTCAACTTCCTGGATTTACCTTCTCAGACATGTTTATCCAAATTTCAAATCGGTTGCCGTCTTCTTATATCTATGGACTTGGAGAGACAGAACATGAATCATACAGAATTAACCTAGATTGGAACACATGGGGATATTTTGCTAAAGACCAACCTCCCGGAGTAAGTACTTTTTAAATCAGTTTACTGTATGTATATTAAAATAAATACCATTAAAAATTCATATAAACCATGCCAGGATACACATATTTCAGAAAGTGCAATATTTAAACATCTGTCGTTGAGTGGAAGACTCAGATTTTTATATATGTTTTTACAGAATATTATAAAGCATTGTCATAATTGTTTAAGTACCCAGACTACGGACACATAGCATGAACATATATTGATTATAGAGAGCATTTACATATTCTCAGCAAGTGGTAAAAAACTTTCTAGTGGCAGGTATTGTATAGTTTATGTAATGTAAATCATTTCATGCATAGTATTGTAGCACATGTCTTATATAACTCAAACTAATATATATATATATATATATATATATATATATATATATATATATATAGTTTATTTGAACTGAACAGGCATTTGCATTTCACAAGTGGATAATATAACTGTAGATACAAATTATAAATGCAGGGCATTGTTACCACTTCAAGTGGCCAACTCAACTCTGTACCACTAAATATTAACTAGTAAGTCCATGTCCCTCACATTTGATGCTTTTCTGTGCAGAACAAAAGAAATTCATATGGATTACATCCCTTCTACATGGGACTTGAAGATGATGGCAATGCACATGGAGTGTTCCTGCTTAACAGCAATGCTATGGGTAATTCAATATGACTGCAGCTGATAATCAGTCAGATTTTTCCATCCATAATCTGTGCTCTAGTATGTTTTTATTTATTTTGAGCAACAGTTTCATAGATATATTATTTTTAGTTTTTAGTTTTTATAAAATGGACATTAGCTATGTTTAAACTTAGACTTCAGTGATGCCCTAAGACTGCTCACATGCTGGATAATCATAGCATCAGAAGCCCCATCCATAAAGCTTAGAGGTCCCCTATTCTCTTGTAAAATATACACTATTTAGGGTTAGATTTTTTTTTCTACCCTAAATCTTCCTGTTCCATTTCTATATACAAAACCAAATTCCACCATTTATTTTCAAATAAAAAATGACAAGGTAAATATTTGGGCAAAGACTGGCTTCCTCTACTTTATGTAGCAATTTCCTGATGTTTATTCTTTATTATTTGTAATTTTTCCTTTAAATAAATAGTAAAAATGTTTTATGTATTTATTTTCAGATATATTCCTACAGCCAACCCCAGCTATAACATATCGCACAATAGGTGGAATTTTAGATTTCTTCATCATGTTGGGTCCAACACCTGAAAGTGTAGTTCAGCAGTATACTAAAGTAAGAATTAAAGTTCACAACATAGCTCCATTCTGCTCTCTGTTTATGTGTTTATGTCATCTTATAACTTTTTTTTTTCTTTTTTTTGAAGCTTATAGGGCGCCCTGTTATGCCAGCCTATTGGTCTCTTGGTTTCCAGTTATCCCGCTATGGATATAACAGTGACAGTGAAATAGAACAGCTCTATAATGATATGGTGGCTGCTCAGATTCCATATGTAAGTGACCAGGAGTCTCAGATGATGGTGGCATAACGAATAATGTGAAAAACAATTTTATTATTATCAGAAAAGTACATGCATTTCTTTTGTGTGCCGCCATGAAGTAGCAAAATCGTTTAGGTGAATAGGTCATCTGACCCTAACACATAGTAGTCCATAGTATAATATGTTTGTATTATAATTGTACCTATGAACTTTAAGTCTAAAAGAATTTTAAAATGTGGCTCTTTGGGAGTGTCCTTCATCTTGTCAGCAGAACAAGAAATAGGAAGACACTTCTAGCAATGACCCAGACAAGAGAAATAACCCTACGGGCTTTCACCCCACTCAACTCCTTGATCTGATAAAAAAGTTTGGCTTGACATATACTTTATTACTACTTTGCCAATTGTCCATTCTAAACTTTCTGTAACCATCACAATTTCAAAAAGGGCTTATCAAGCAGCAAAGCTTACCAGACCCTTCCTATAAGTTCTACTCCTTTCCTACAAGAATATAGGATAATGAAATTGATACACAACTGATGACCATTATCACAATAAACAATTACTTATATAACTTAGTTCAGGATAATTGCACCAAACTGAAAGGTGCTCTATATCCATGCACATAGATTCAACAAGTAGTAACAACTAGGAAAAAAGAAACCTTGGCCGGATAAAATTAAACATGAGTCATGCCAAAACTACACACACATTGCATGTTGAATAGATATATTGATTCTCAATTTAACTTCTATGTATGTCATGCAACTTTTTGCTGCATAGGAATGGCTATTTTTTACTCAGGGTCAGGGAGGGAGACAAGGGACTTTTGTAGCAGCCTCTGATCAAAGGAACATAACTTTTCCAATGTAACGTTATAACTTGCAGGAGGGGGGCCAGGAATGTTATCCAGTATGGAGCCCAGAAATTTCTGACTGGCTTCACCAGTCCTATTGTAGACCAGGCTATGGTTAAAAACACTACTTACAACTTGGCAGCCACATTACTGTACAATGTGACCTATGTATAAATACTTGCATTCTAAATCCTCTTACAAACTTGTATTACCATAAAAGATCATTTCTGTGCACCTAATATATGTCTATATTGTCCTATCAGGATGTGCAATATGCTGACATTGATTACATGGAAAGACAAATGGATTTCACATTGGGTGAAAAATTTTCAAGCCTCCCCAACTTTTTTGATAAAATCAGATCGGATGGAATGAGAGTCCTCATCTTGCTGGTATGATATATAAATCCAATACTGGTAGCAATGTTGCCTAGACAAGCATAAAACCTGCAGCTCTAGAATCAGCAAACATTTCTTATATACAGGAAAGAAATGCTAATTACAGATGATAATTAAATGGCCATAGCACAAACATGATTAGACTTAACATTTAACATTTAATACCCCATTTTAGACCCAATGATGCCATCACTTGGTGTGTGGTTTCTCCATACAATGCTGATAGTTCATTCTGTGTATAGCGTCCTTGCAATCCAGAAGCTGTTGCACAGCCCACATGTAATTTTAAGCCTCCATTAAATAAAATAAGTAAATGCTAATAAATGTAAGGAGTGGGCCTGGGACAGTCATGCTGGGCATGGAAGGCTAGATGTTTATGTATATGCAGAAGGCTCCATCTGATTTGTACAAGCTTCTAATATGTAATAAGAACTAAGAAGTTCTTGGAGTGGAGTAATGTTAGAATAAGTGATTTTGGCACAGGAGATGAGCCTGGACAATAGGCAGGACTGAAGGCAAGGAGGAAAGATATGGAAAAGAATATTTCTGGTAGGTAGATAAAAGGTTGAACCAGGTCCTTAAGGTAGAATAAGAAGGAATCTGGGATTTCTACAACTCTGGCAGCATTTTGGAGGAATATAGAACTGGACATAGTGTTATGGTCCATAAACAAAACATTGAATATCTTTTTAAACCATTCTAGGATCCAGCAATTCCAGGAAATGAGACTAAACCTTATCCAGCTTTTACAAGAGGAAAAGATCAAGATGTGTTTATTAAATGGGATGACAAGAGAGACATTGTATGGGGCAAGGTATGTACCAAACTCACAATTTCACAAGTTAAATAAGGCGTATCTATATTTTGAAGCATATTTTAGGGCTGAATCGCAACATGCAATACATTTTGAATGACACAAAGCACAAAGCTATGCAGCTTTGAATTCGCATCAGGATGCATGATAACAAATTACTGTGGGGTTTATAGTTTAAAAAATGCTGCTTTTTTCTCTTCATTCTTGTTTCTGCACATTCAGTGTATGAGAACAGCAAAGTGTGAATGGGTCTTGAGTGTTCTTAAATATTTACCTACTCACAGTTATTCATAATTGTAATGTATATTATAGAAATTTATACCATACTTCTCTTGAACATCACTATTCAGTTTTCCTAAAAAATGTATAAGTTACTGGTAATTCTTAAAAAGCTAAAATGTTCTCTGAATTTTCAGTTTTTTGGTTAAGGTATAGAGTGACAGAATGCAAGAAAGTTCTGAATTTGTAAGAATTACGCCCCCAATCTCAGCCAGGACACTATATGCAGGGAATTTGTATGTTCTCCCTATGTTTGTGTGAGTTTCCTCCAGTTACTCCAGTTTCTTCCCAAAAACATGCAGCTAGGTAAATTTGATTCCCCACAAAATTATTCATAGGTTGTGTTAATGACATGTAACTATGGTAGGGACATTAGATTGTGAGCTCCTTGTAGGGAAAGTCAGTGACATGACTATTGACTTTCTAAGGCTCCTTGTATAATGTTGGAGCTATATAAATACAAGTTAGTTGTATTAATATTATGTATAAATATTAGTTACTTGTATAATAAATACAAGTAATATTATTACAATTTTTATATTGTCAGGTAAGAACATATAATTGTTGTAAGATAGATAGATAGACAGACAATGTTTATGAAAAATGTCTCATTTGAATTAAACCTGAACTTTTATTCTTTTTAGGTCTGGCCAGACATACCTAACATTCAGGTTGATAATTCACTCGACTGGGACACACAAGTTCAGGTATGCAGACATCTAAATCTAAATATTATAGAATGAATATCAATGTATATTTACCTAATCGTAGATCTGAATTTTGAATTTATATCTATTTTGAAAAATCATATTTGCTTGATAATCAGATATAATTGCTGGCAACTGGTTTTACATGCCGGTGTTAACATTTCTTATATTGTACAATTTTAAAGAAAAATCTACCACCTTACAGTGGAATTACAAACATATATAAAAATGTTTGGTAAATTTAGAAAAGATTAGCAAGCTTCAAAGAGATAAGCAGATCTGGCTAAATATATCATAGTTTGCCTATATTGATTGGCTTAGTGTTACACATTTATACATGCTGTCATTGTGTTTTTATATTTTTAGCGATTTAGAGCCTACACAGCATTCCCAGATTTCTTCAAGAATGTCACCACAGAATGGTGGAAACAAGAAGTTCGAGAATACAGAGAAAAGTTTATTAGATTTGATGGCCTATGGATTGTAAGTCTTGATTTTATTTCATTATATTTACATTGTTTGATGTACAGATATAAGGAAATCATTAGAGATGCTCTAAAGCCTTTGCTGAATTGGTCTTGACGGAATGATTGACGGAATTGATGATCTGCTCACTCCATCAGTAAAGCAGCTCTATTTTACAGCTATATTACAGCAGAGAAAGATGTGTTCTTTTACTTACCATCAAAGTCTTACAAATCTCTAACTGTTTGCATGTTAAAAGTTTCAATTTTTTCAGTTTATAATTTTTGCTCAATATGTTTTATTATAGTCTTAATAAGTTAGCAGTTCTATTTTCAGGAGTAACAATTAGGAGATATGCAAGATTTCTAAAGTGCACTCTCTAGTGTATTTGGATATAAAGTTCTTCAATACCATGCATTAGTTTATTTTAGGAATATAATGCCATCTAAATATTTAAACAGTTTACATAGCAAAATGAAAATAATAGGCCTCATTTATTTGATTCTCTCCTAGACTGGAGAAGATCGACTATCATGGGAGAACATGGGAGGTTCAGGACTGAAAATATTTGTGAACAAGTAGCAAATAGTTTTCAAGAAATGCATTCTCCCATAGATAGTCTATATTCTTCAGTCTTGGAGATCTTTAAAAACTAGGCCCAATGTATCAATCCAACCATTCATCCACCTTTCAATTCCATATTATATAATGCTTCACCTACCACCTATTTATTTATCCTGTTTTTTGAATTCCTTCTTCATAACCTGTTTGGGTTCAACTAAATCTCATTTAAAGTCTGACAGACTATAGGACACAAATAATTAAAATCCAACGGGGGGGGGGGGGGGAATGTAAAAAAAATAAAAATACAATATGTAGGTAAAAGATCTTTTAAAATACACAATTACTTCAAATATGAATCCATTATTTGTCCAAAATGAGCAAACACAATGAAGCACTTCTTTACCAGCTTTCCCTACACTGCCCCAACACACACTACCATTGTGGCGATTTGTGCTCCTCCCTAGTGTTTTTTTTAAAGTTCAGGAAATGCATTATGGGTCCTTTAAATTTCAGTCCGTCAAAGCTTCCCCATAAATTTATTCACCCCCACAATCCTCAAATCCCATCGTGGGTCAAATTAGAACCCCCATCCTTAATATGTTGTATATTTTATTACAGGATATGAATGAACCAGCATCTTTTGTTCACGGATCAGCAATTGGTTGCCGAAACCAGACCTTGAACTTCCCTCCGTATATGCCATGTAAGAACTTTATTTTATACTGGATATTTTTAATTTGCACTCTTTATCTATCTAGAACCTATTACCTGACCAGGCATCATAGATTTATAGGGTGGACTGCATACATGCACAGAGGGGAAAAGACAGGGTGCTGTTTGAAAATCTTGTCTGATGTTGCTTTTCTCTGGCTTAGACAGCTTTGTAACTTCACCTTTTGATATGCCATTGGGCTTACATTTGGGGCTGTTGCTCTTCTAAGTAGATGAAAGAGAGAGAGAGACTGCAGGAGCTCCTTGTCCTGGTTGACTTTTCCATGCTGCATAGTCCCGCTCTTATCTTCCCTTCTTTTCCACCTTCTATGTCCACCAGTGCCAACTCTTTGTCTCTCAGGCGCTCTTCTCTTCATCAAAGTACAATGGTCATGTACAATTGACTGCTGATAAGGTTTCTGGCAACTTTTCTCCTACTAGCTGTTTGATACCAAGCCCTTCTTTTGGTTGATGAGCTGTAGTTCCTCAACTGCTATTTCTTTGCAAGCATTGCCATCCCAGCTTACTTGGTTGTGCACATGTCTCTGTTACTGAATCTCATTGATGGCAACATGCCATGTATACCTTAACCAGAAGGCCTGATCGCAGGTGGTACCTTAATTTTGCCACACATTGGGTGAGCTTCTGAGGCACTAGGGAGAATACAAATGTGGTTTCAGAGCTAGAGGTTCCCTAAGAGGAGGGGTCAAAAAGTATGGGCCATGTAAAACAGTGCAAGGTTCCATTAATTGGTCTGGTTTGTTAAAGCTCCCCAAGGCTTGGGAGGATACACTTTCATCAGTGATACTGGGTGATCCATTCCAGGTTTGCTGGGTCACCCAGCCTCACATTGATGAGTGTATCCTTTCACGCCTTAAAGAACTTCGATACATCAGGGCCATTGTTTTCATAGAAAATTTAAACTTTACCAAAGACACTAGTTTAATGTTTATTGTTTTGCAGCTCTGGACTCTAAACACATGGGATTAAGTCACAAGACACTATGCATGGAAAGTCAGCAATTCCTTCCTGATGGCACTCCAGTGAGGCACTATGATGTTCACAATCTTTATGGATGGTCACAAGCCAGGCCAACATTTGAGTAAGCTAAATAGGTTAAGCTGTATTTATGTTCCTAATTATAGTATTTTTTTTACATTAATTCATTTGCAAATTTGTCTATTACTATTTACTTCTGTGTCATACTGGGATCAATGCCTCAAAGCTGTAGAAGGTGTAATTTTTTATTTAACAAGTGTAGGGCTCCCCTTGGATTTTAACTAGCCATACAGCTTGGTTTGCTAGGGAAAACATACAGCTTCTCCTTTCTATATCATACTTTATGATACCAGGTCCCATGCCTGACTCCTGTTGAGAAATCATATTTACAACTCCCAATCCAACAGAGTTTTTGAAAATACTGCCAAAAATATAGGGTATTTTTGCATCAAGATGAACCTGTTGGCTTTGTTTATGAATATTGTCACCCAAGATTTACTTTAGGTACTCACTTTTACATTGTTCGGAAACTTCAAAGAACTGAAGCCTTAAACTTTAACCTAAGCAGATATATGTTTATCTATATTTGCTACATAGAATAGTATATTAAGGTGCAAAAAAAGAAAGGAGAAAAAGGGAGGTAACAATGTAACAAGGTATGTCCATAGGATCAGGGGTCCCCAAACTATCTGACAGCAGGGCCTGGTAACATAGAATAAAATAGTGCCATGGTCCGGTATATGTACAGCTTACTCTACTCTGCTATTCTCAGCAGCTCGGCCTCTTGTCCGCACACTAGCTGAGAATAGCAGAGTAGTGTAAGAGAGCTGCTGTGCTGTCAGGTGGCAGAGCTGCTGGGAATGGCAGAGACGTGTAAGCCTTACTTACATTGCGGTGCCATTCTCAACCTGTGTAAGTGGGTGAGAAAAGCCGCCCGAGCTCCCACTGCTTGCGCTCCTGCGGTCACACTGTCACTAGCTTTAGAGCAGTGTAAGGAGGGCCGCTTATGCTACCACTGTGATGTGATAGCGCCGCAGCAATAAACTTTTAGGGGTAGTTAGCCATAAGAATCCCCTCCTTGCACCTATATTTCAATATACCTATAGACCCCCATTCATGAGAAATTAGGGTTCAAAGAACATGAGACATTTCTATGTGACAGGGCACCATAGCATAGTTGAAGTGATGAAGTTTTTGTGCGGGGGGGGGTAGCCACAAGAATCCCCCACTTTTCTTATATTTCCATTTCTCCACTGTTAAAGAGTAATTGGGGTTCAAAGAAGGTAAGTGGCCAGTTTTTTTTTAACAATATACAGCAGCATACATCACGTATCTGTGCAAATAAAATTGTCTTTTTTATTTTCACTTCAGTTCGCATTTAATGAGAAAAGATCTCTGATTCTTATTGGGATTTTATGTTTTGAACCTCGGATCTGGCAACTTAGTTCATAGGGCTGACATTAAGTTTATTATCAGCTCTCAGGGTCCCCTGTGTACCCTACAAATTTCAAGTTTCTACATCAATCGGTGTAGAAGATATGAATGTTTATACATTCCTGGTAATGACAGCAGCATGGACACTGACACAGCTCTCATGCTGCTGGTGTACAAGGGGCGGGATAATCTCAAAGTGCAAAGTGGGCGTGGACTGCTGATCTTCGAGGTCTATAGGACACGCCCACTCTCGGGGAGGTCACACTTAAGCTCGATCTCATAGAAAAGATAGAAGAAAAGATAAAAGACAGTAGAAAACATTGCAAAGGGAATATTTTCTCATAGGACTCAGGTGCTTCTGCCTCCTCTCCTTTGCGGCCCCCCAATTGCCCTGCCAAGGATTTCCACCTGTCCCGGGGGTTGGGGACCACTGCACAGGGTTTTATATCTGGGATATTTTTTTCTAGCGGTTGAACTTGATGGGCTTCTGTCTTTTTTCAACCTGATTTACATGTAACTGTGTAAATAAAAAACAAAACTAGTAAAAAGTGGGTGTGATTTTACAAGGGCTATAAAAAGGAGAGTAAAGAGTGATGGATAGATGGATCAGGAGTCTTTCCCAGTGATCATTGAAGATTAAGGTCATTAATTACATCTTAGTGATTGGGTACTTGGGTACTTATGGATTTCTCTAGAGTCTGGTGTTGCTAATTTTGGATATATTAATAGATCATAATTTCGAAACAGAGAGGGCAAAGCTAATGAATAGCTAGTTCCAGAGGGGGTTTTGCTCGAACACTATGGCCCTGATTTACTAAAGCTCTCCAAGGCTGGAGAGAATACACTTTGATCAGTGAAGCTGGGTGATCTAGCAAACCTGGAATGGATCTGGTCCAGGATTCAAAACATTTGCTAGCAAATAACAAATGATTTAAAGAAATCTATTCCAGATTTTCTAGATCACCAAGCTTCACTGAAGAAAGTGTATTCTCTCCAGCTTTGGAGAGCTTTAGTAAATCAGGGCCTATAAATCTCCTACAGAAATCGGAAAACAGGGCTCCAAAAGGAGTGCCCTGATTTACAATGCCACAAGAGATGTAGAAGGGTTCCCGTGACTGTTAGCCTCTCTACAGAACAACCTTATTTAAAAGGGTTAACAAGATCACTTTCCTTTAAGGCTGAGTCACCAGGATGTGGGTTGGATTTGATTTTTTACATAATTGCAAGATTGATAAAAGTCCATCAGGTTTAACCACTAGAGAAATAAACATACTATAAGCTAGCACATCCCGGACAAAATCATATATTCATAGTCGATCCAGAGAATGGCAAACAAAGCCTTTTAAAGACTAGTTTATTGTAATCCAACAGGGAAATAAAATCCCTCCTGATGCCTCAAGTCAATTGGATGTTCGCTAGATCAATGGTCACTGATGTCTTTACTTTAAAATGTTATACTCTGTTATATTCTGCACAATATATCTTGGTATTGTTATGCATCTTCGTTGGGAGGAGCATCACATTTCTCTCAATAGGCTATAATTTTTGTATAGAAGAATCAGGTACACTCCAATGACAAGTCGGGGTGCTGCAAACAATGAAATTCCTTCTTTTCCTAAATGTACAATTCTCCCTCTGAATATTAAATGACCTAACGATGCAATATGGCTGCTAACAGCACTACTGTACTGTGAAATTGACAAAGGGAGGTTGTTGTGTTTTTCTACACAGATGATGTCATTTTGGTGCAATGACCGTAGGATAACTACGTGGGGAATATCTAGTGTTATGTTATGCCCAGACTGTATTTGCTAAAATAATGATTGACTGTTAATTTGTTTCCCACTGTGCAAATAGGATTCTGCGCAATATAACAGGGAAAAGAGGAATTGTTGTAGGCCGATCCACCTTCCCCTCAGCTGGACATTGGATTGGTCACTGGCTTGGAGATAACACCGCTGCTTGGAATCAGATAGATAAATCTGTCATTGGTAAGTAGCCTTTTCTAGTATTTATGGAAAATAACTTTTACTTTGGCAATAACGGTAGTAAAGGAAACCAATCAACAAATGTAATGCAAAAACAGCAACATTTTTTAGGTTAATATATCAAATGCACATTTTTTTATCAAATTATTTCAACTAATAAAAGTGAGTCCCGCAGCTGTGCTCATCAATGAATGCAGCCATGGGAATCATCCTGTAATTTCCTCAAACTTCCGATGGGTCTGCGATATCGGTTAGCCAAAATTTCGGTGACCCATCGGAAGTTCGAGGAAATTTTCGCTAGACTGCAAAGGCCTTCTTGCTCATCCCTATTGTACTCTGAGCCTACTAAGTCTGGAATTCAAGTACATATAAATTAATTCTGGTGTGGGCTAAATAAATAAGACAATATGCATGTTATGTACTTCATGAATAGCATTTTATAACAGTATTATACAGTAAAAATATATGTTTTTGTTTTTTTACAGGTATGATGGAATTTAGTCTTTTTGGAATGTCCTATGTAAGTAAAACTTTATTTTTCTCAAGCCTAAATAATATTCTTTTGAAAAAACTGTCAAATGACTTATGATATATATTTAATTTTGTTTATATCGTTTAGACCGGTGCAGATATTTGTGGCTTCTTTGGAGACACCACTTATGAGTTGTGTGCTCGGTGGATGGAGTTGGGAGCATTCTACCCATATTCTAGAAATCACAATGGAAAAGGTTATATGGTATGTTGCTTGATTAAGTTTAAACTAGTAACATTATTCTGAATGAGTTCATCCCTTGTGGGAGGTAAAAGGGTACAGTATGTCTTCCAAGTTGCGCTATGACCGGGAACTAGAACATATATATGACTGATAAATATCTTACTGAAACATGAAGAAATAATATTCAACACTATTTGTCTTTTATTTATAATGCTGTTTCAAAATCTATTCCCACCTTTTTGAACTAGTTCCCACCTTCAGCTATTCATATGGTAAACACCTATGCAGACTTCCTGACCCCAAGTATTTGGATTTCATGATTAGACCATTGTGGTCCAACAGATTTCACATCTGCAGCGTCACGTGTTTGTGCTATGTGGATAAAAATGCTGGGGTATTTCCTACTGGGGTATTCCCCTATGCTGGGGTATTTTATACATCCATATGCATTGACCTGAATACATATATATCCACTGCTGTAGCCTACTGAAGACTATGACAAATTCATTTTATATTGTTCCAAAATACATTATCTCATAACTTCATTATGTGGTATCCCAAGCCACCTTTTTAGCTTTGCAAATTTGTTACTAGTTTTGTATTCACTATAATGTTGATGTGATGTATTGATAGGTATCCTTTCTATTGTTTGTTTAATGTGTATTTATGGAATGACTTGTATTTCATTTAGAGACAAGATCCTGTTAGCTTTGATGAGAACTTTAAAACCATTTCCAGAAATGTCCTGAACATCAGATACACGCTTCTTCCATATCTATATACTCTAATGTTTGAAGCACACACCCAAGGAAACACCGTTATCCGCCCCTTGCTGCATGAGTAAGTTGTGTTTTCTTCTCATTTCTACTAATATAATATAAATTTTATTTATCCACTGCTGGTAGTGCAAAGCTAGGCTTTCAGATGCCTCCAGTTATTTGATGTAACTGTTCCAGTCATAAATATTTGATCCATATAGTTCCCACAATTATGATATTGACAGGTAGGTTATTTTTTAATGACCTGCCTAAATGTATGGATGATTGGTAGCCTCGGATTATTAAATTAAGCCAATGATGGGCATGCAGAACTGTAATGTACCAATCATTCATAGTGCCATATCCCAACAGGTAACAAATTTAATACATTCTCTGGTGGAACTTTATAGGTATAATCAAATCTTTTAATATATGACTGCATGACAACTGCATGATACATATATATATATATATATATATATATATATATATACCATCTATGACTTCTCAGTCCCCTCTATCAGTTCCCTCCTACAACATAAATAATATTCACATCTACATGCAGGGAACTGATGTAGTATTAGGTTTCTCGAGCACCATTTAAACATTTTAAATTATTTTTTTTATTCCTGTTATTAGGTTTACATCTGATAAAGTAACCTGGGATATTTACAAGCAGTTTTTATGGGGGCCAGCATTTATGATCAGCCCTGTTCTAGAGGATGTAAGTACAAATAATACATTGAATTGCGATGCATAAATTAATATAAAACAATGGGCCTGACTTATTAAAGCTCTCCAAGACTGGATAAAATAGATCATCATGTGGGAACCTGGGTGATCTAAAAAAACTGTAAATGGATTACCTGAAACTCATTTGCTATTAGTTGGCCAATGTTTTCAATACCAGACTGTATATTCCCAGTTAGCTGGATCGCCCAAGTTCCAAGTTCAGTATTACAGAGATTTAACAAATCAGACCCATATAGCTACCCTGACCTAGTAGAATTCCAAAGCGTGCAGACATAGTTTAGAATGTTAAAGATAAACTTTCTCTTGTTCAAAAAATAAAAATGATTTTGAGCACAAAGCAAAGGCCATGTTTTACTGAAAGAAAAAAAAAATATTATCAAAATGAATTACATAAATAAAATCAAAAAATGTTCAGTTTGAATGTGGTTTAAGTTAATTTCTATATGCCATACTTTTTTATTCATTTTAGAAACAAAGATCAGTTGATGCATATATACCAAACACTCGCTGGTACGACTATCACACAGTAAGTCTTTAACTATCTTCTAGAGAAATTACCTTTAGGCCAAAAAAAATAAATAATTACATAAATTCATTTCCAACTTCCAAGAGTCAAAAAAGAACTAGATTGTAAGCTCTTCGGGGCAGGGTCCTCTCCTCCTGTATCACTGTCTGTATTAGTCTGTCATTTGCAATCCCTATTTATTGTACATTGCTGCATAATATGTTGGCGCTATATAAATCCTGTTTATTAATAATATTAATAATAATAATACATATGTCTGCGGCTCTCTTGAAGTAGACCCAAAGTGGAATACTAGTAAAATATGTTCTAAGGCTATTAGAATGATCACTTAAACTGGTATGTGGGACAATTCTGTTTGAATCCAGAAACCTAACACTACCTATGTTATGGAAATCTTGTAAACAGGCTTCTCTTTTTTTTATAAGTGGAAAACATTTAGAATAAAATGTTTATTTACTGATGTGATATTATGCAGCAAAGGATTTAGAACACATTAAAGCTTGTTCATATTGACAGCTATGATCTCGGTTATAGGGTCCTCACCCTTAACGATAAACCTACGCCTTAATCCCACATGGCAAGCACTTGCCTAACCCTTGGTAACTCAAGCATCAAGAGCTTCCCATTGAATACATGAAAGTGTCGTCCTCCTAAATCAGGGAAAGCCTGTCCCCGTAGAGTTCACTATGGCCAAGGCAGACAGTCCTCCATAATGTCTTACAGGTGTGAACTATAAGGGGGTTCATTCTTATGCAAATAATTTGATATTTACTTTCCTCCAGTGAAGAAATAATCATGACCATTTAAACCTAGAATCTTACATTTAGAAAAAAAATTCTACTAGAGAATCTTCTACGTGCAGTTGTTTTTAATGGCATTAATGGACTCTTCTCCAAAGAATGTTTTTTGATTCACTGCTTTTTATTTAATCCCCTAAAGAAAAAAAATACAGGGTATTTACCATTAGTTTAAGCTTTTTTTTTTTACTGTGGGCATGACAGATAATTCAGACATTTTTGATACATTAAACCTAACAGACTTAAGCTTCAGTAGGGATCTTGTACAATAGGAATAGATTATTTACTTACTGATCAGGATATAGAATTTGGCTTATTGGATTTCTTTCTAAGTTTAATGTGTTATGTCATAGGGTGCAGTTGTTAAAGCACGAGGTACATGGGTGAATTTGCCAGCTCCACTTGAATACATA
This sequence comes from Pyxicephalus adspersus, assembly GCF_032062135.1. Lineage (NCBI taxonomy): Eukaryota > Metazoa > Chordata > Amphibia > Anura > Pyxicephalidae > Pyxicephalus > Pyxicephalus adspersus. Next base: position 152,191,693 of record NC_092860.1, on the reverse strand, counting down.
AATCTCCATGTTAGAGGTGGATACATCATACCATGGCAGGAAACAGCTAACAATACAGTTTACAGGTAAGTAGAAAATACAACTTCTGTTTAGCAAAAGGAAATATAACAATGAGCCTAATATAATAAAGTTTATCAAAACCGGGGAAGATAGACTATCATAAGCAAACCTTGGGGATCCAACAAACCTGAGAAGGATTTCTGCAAAACTATTCGCAATTAGTTGGTAAAAGATTTTAGTTCTGTACAAAGTCCATTCTCAGTTCTCCCAGGATAGTTTGTCTTCTCCAATCTTTGGGAGCTTTGAATTATCAGGCCCAGTGTTTCTGTGGAGGTTCTTCCAGCTCATGGTACAGCTAGTAGTATCATTCAGTTGTTCTTCTCCTGGCTAGGTAAAGATGCAAAGACTTACGCAAGCAGATTCTGACGAAGCAGTGCCCTACCTATGCAATGTCCAAAACATACCAGTGTCAGAAACATACCGCAGCTTTTAAAGTTATCCAAGTAACTCAATTACTTATCAAATCTGCTTTGACACATCCTATGGTGAATAGACTAAGAAGATTTAGGTACCCCTGTAGCTGTAAATGCTGGGGTATAGGCAGGGGTGTAGTGGGGCGGGCACGGCTTTTCGGGAATGGGCACACCTGACCACTCTTACTATATAACTAAAGAAACTGATGGATAACTTAGATGCACTCTAAAGTGCATCTAATCTAAATGTATGAGATAGAAAATAATGTTATTCAAAAATGTGCATTCAACAATATTATTACATGATTTGTCAGCCGAAAGAAGTTTATGGGACTTTTGGTGGCTCTGGATGACAATGGCAAAGCACATGGCAATCTTTTCTGGGATGATGGAGAAAGCATAGGTAGGTGAATATAAAGAAGATTGAAAAGCAGTTGAGAATAATAATTTTATTAATAACTAAATTTTAGTACATCCAGTCTGTCAAATTTTTCAATGCAAATTATTGTAAAACCTGACTAATAATATTTTCTTTCAGATTCAATAGAGAAGAAGAAATATTTCCTGGGAAATTTTAGTGCTGATAAGGTATAGCTACTTGTTTTTTATTTCTGAACACATTTTAGCACAAAAAAAATAATTGTCGCCTACTTTGTTAGGTATGTGAATATTTACCTAATTGGAAGACATTCTCTTTATTTTTTAATTTTATGGCCAATTAACTGGACAGAGAGCACGGTCAGGGAACGCTAAAAATCCTATAGGCTTAGTATTGTTTAATTCTCTATGTATACTCCACTGCCCATGTGTTGTACAGCATGCATCCAGGTTATTTCTATAAAATAAAGTTGCTTGTTAGGGATGAAGCAACTCCTGCACGTGCACAGAAGTTATTCAATTATAAGGCCACAGAAGAGCATTGCAGGACCCAAAAGAAGGAACAAGTATAGCGGTAGAAGAAGGAAAAGCAACAGCTAGAGCTTGGGTCTAGTATTTAAAGTCAAATTTTTTAATAATTACCATAATTACTTTTATTTTTACTTTCTTATCAGAAAATGTGAGAACCCAAACCTATTTTTGAAACAAGATATTTATCATATATTTTAAATAACTTGCATCATGCATGTGTTTTTAACACTATAGAACTTTCTTAAGACTTTTTTTTTAAATTAGGAATATTTTTTATGTGAATATAAGATGTTATATAGTATTTGTTTTGAGATACAGAAGATGAGATAGACGATGCTCCATCCTTAAAGTCATGATGAACCCAAGCAAAATCCTTCTTCAAACCCTTGACCACATTGTTTTACTGATCATAACTAAACCACAAATGCTCATTATGTTCTTTGACATGCAATTATACTTTACAGAACAAGCTTGATCTAAAACATTTTTTCAAACTGTGATAAAAATAATGTGATTTGCTCGCCAATGAGAATGAGAATGAGAATAGACAGACAAGGTTTCCCTATTTTTGTAAGACATGGTAAACAGGCATAAATATCAATACTGTTCTTACTAATAAAGACACACAAACATCTTGCTAACACAGATAACTTGTTACTATTTTGTTTGAATTTAATTTTCTTCCACCACCTTCTTTTCCCTTTTCATAGAATACGGTGTCAAGTGCTATAACAACTAATAATTACCTAACCTCAACAAATCCTTTACTTCTTGGATATGTTTACATTTGGGGCCCAGGAACAAATGCCAAATCTGTGTCGGTTACATATGGTGGCAAAACAGATGTGGTTACCAGTTTTACAGCAGTTAATGAGGTAAGAACTATTGGAATTTCAAATATTAAAAGTCTTTAAAGCCCATTGGAGAACAAAATGCAAAATTCATTCATGCCTCCATCCAGCTCCCTTTCAACCCATCCTGCAGGATCAAATGACCCCTCTACCTTGTAAAATTGACATTAGAGTGGAGCTAATTTATTCATTCTTAGTAGCCAACTTCTTCTGGCTCCCAGAATTATACACACACAGCTAATTGTGCATTATACAAAAGATTGTGATTAAACAGTTATGAAATTCCAACATGGTCAAAACTACCATGGTATATCTGAGTGCATCTGGCCAGTTTTTTTCATGAACTACTATCCACATAGCCAGTGTATAGATAAGATCGAGTGTAGTACAATAATTTGTTTGTACTATAGAAGGATAGTAAGGGATAATTTATAGAGCGGACAATCTGACATTCGCTAATCTTCTAAGTCTAAATGTTTTGCAATTGCAGTGATGGTCTGTCCACTAGAGAATGCTTGGTAGAAGTCAGATTTATTTATTTTTAAAAAGAACCCTTAGATTAATTTGGTATAATTTAGTATATATTTTCTATATTTAGTATGAATGATATAAATGAATGACAATGATACTTGGGTTTTGTCCAACCTATATTAATTGAACAAGGCCACATCCCTAATATAATACATTGCCCATCAAGATCTAAAATATTTAATAAATTTATGGGATTTTAAAGGCCAAAAAATTCAAAATGTAAAATATCTGCTGATTATAAACCGTATCCCTTAATAAATAGCATTAAAAACACTAACACATAAAACTTCTTAAAAGCGTGCAAACACTTGCATAAGGATAATTCTGTTCAGGTCACCCAAAAAGGGATGCACCCTGTTTGTATCGACACGTTTCAAAGACTAAATCTGCTTTGTCAGGAAAGAAAACAGGGACAACTATAATTAAAAACAATACACAAATTCTACTATCAATAACAGTGTTTTACAAATTTAATACAATCAAATTTAATTTTTATTCAGATGTGGATGTATCAGCATAATTAGATATTTTTGAATTTTGAATTTTTTTGGCCTTTAGAGTCCCATGAAATAATTAAATATTTTAGATTTTGATGTGCAATGTAGGATATAAATGAATGTTACATAAATAATCTCCAAATTAGATATTATTAACCACCTGGGCGTTACACTGAGGTCTAGATTTCTGTACCAAAAGCGTTACAGGTTTTAATGAATTTTTTTTTTTTTTTAAATTGTAGACCTGTAACTTACAGAAATATGTCCGAAGAGGGTTCTAGTAGATATCATGAATATAAAAAATGTTTGAAACACACAATCATGTAAAAAAAAATACTTTTAATAAAATGAAAATACACAAAAATCAGCCTAAACAAGAATACATAAATAAATGAAAAATACTGAAAATGCGATAATTCGGCATACTGTATAGTAATATATTTTTCAAAAACACCTCCCTAGTGTCCAACCATCCAACGTCACATACCTATAGACAAAACCACATAAATATAAATATAAATAAATTTTTGTATTTTTTTGTTTTGGACTGGATACAGAACTTTGTATTGAATCCAATACAAAATATTTGAATTTCCCGCTACGACCCCCATCGACGGGCGCACGCACGGACATCATCAGGATTCCCCAAGGGACGCGTACACGAACGCCGGGTATTCTAATTCTTTCCAAACTTCCATGCAAAAAGGAAAAAAAAACAAAAAACATTTTTTGCATGGAAATTTATTTTAGATTGTAGGCTATAATATTACCGCATAACTCACCAAAATATGTCCCAAATTTTATAAAATTTAATAATAATTTTTTTTTATAAAACATAAAAAAAACCTTTAAAAAAAATCTTTAAAAAAAAAATAAAAAAAAAAATTAGTGTATAATGTAATGTACAGTAGCTTATATAATATATATATAATACAATTATATATATATTATATAAGGATTTCTTTGGATTGGACTCAATACAGCATTTTTGTAATGAGTTCAATGCAAAGGAACTCAATACAAAATTTTGACTTTCTCGCCCCACCTCCCACCCGCACCTACGCATGCAGCAACGTCACCGGAAAACCCCGGTGATCGTCACTGCACTTGCCGGATGAAGAAAGAAGACAGAAGACGTGTCCGGAGGAGCAGCGGGGAGAAGGTGAGTATTTTTTTTGCGATCGACGCTGGATCATCGCACGGAGGGAGAAGAAACCGTCCGGCTTAGAAGAAGAAGCCGGTCGGCTTCTTCTTCCCAGGGAGGACACCCGACGCTGGAGGACGACGCTGGAACACGACCGATGGACGATCGCAGCAGGACCAGGTAAGTGATCGATAAACCTGAACTTTTCTCACTGTATTTTCATACAGTGAGAAAAGTTCGGGTTTATCGATAATTGTAACTTTTTGAAGCCCGTACCAAGGTCGGGCTTATCGCTCAGGTGGTTAAAGAAATTTAAACACTTAATCATTAAGCTCAGTTGGAAAGAAGCACTCTGGTAGCATTCCCTGGAAAATGTAATTGTAAAATGGTACTCAACAGCAACAACATGCCAGCAAACTCAATAGTGCTGATGAATTTTTTTTTTTTTTTATTATCCAATGGGGCCAGCTTCAGGCTCTATAATAAAAGTCACTTATAAGTCACTTAATCAATTATACCTGAATTCCCCACCATCCCATTGCCTAGACTTACCGATCCCTTCTGGGTGACCAGCACCTCAATGCTGAGTGTCAGGATAAGAGGATGAGAATAACAGCAAATGTTCACTGATTTCCTTACAATACTATGACGCAGAACACAAATGCATGCATCAGTTCTACAAAAACAACTACTGTGCCACAAATATTAAACATTGCCTTGCCTTGCATAAGTATAGGGCCAAAATTAACTGGTAGTTTTAAAATGATGATTGTAAATGCTTTTAAAGCATTACATATGGCCAATAAAAGCCCTATCTGACCTAAAGAAAAATGATACCACGGTCACTTATATAAGGTTGCATGCAAATAATCAGAGAAAATGTCACACTGCTAAAAGCAAAGAAGTGATCCGATATTGAAAGTTGTTGCCATGTCAGCAATATGAATTCTGAAATGTAACACATGCTCTTTATTTTACTTTTTAGGTTTTGAAAATCCATCTGACAAACAAACATTATAACCTGGCACAACCCATTAGTGTGACGTGGCACACCTAACTTAAATGAGCCCTTATTTGTGGAAACTGTTATTTGAGCTGAAGATCCAACAATATGGAATTTTACCTGTTCTTCTTTCTGCTAGATTTTTATATTAAAAACTAATTTCTCTTTTTTAATTAAATAGTTTCATTTAGGTGTTACATTAAAAAAAAAAAAACCTTTTTCACTCTCTTAACCCTATAGCAATCCAATAGACTACCAATAACAACAGTTCCATATATGACACAAGACATACAGATGTGTGTTATATAGTGAATAAATATATGAAATATGTGAAATACAGAATTATTTTTTTAATGTTGTTTGTAAGTTAAAAAGACTCTGTGATACATATAACTATTTTATATTGTAATACAGATATACATATCTTTAACAATGTAATCATTTAAATACCAATAAAAGAATAATGGTTTGAACAATATTGCTGTCCATTTGTGGGTATATGTTACTTTCTTGATATTTTCACCTTCTGTATAAACAGAGAGATAAGTATTCAGATTTTTGGGAGCAACCTCTGCAAAATCAGCTGTGATTACACCAGGTTGGGCCTCTCTGTTTTCTCTCTTTATCTTTGGTCTAACCCTTTCCTGCGGTGTTTATTATTCTACCTTCCTAAGGCCTCAACAGCATAGTTGTTCATGTATTGAAAAATAACATTCTTTCCTGGTCATCAATAAAATACATACTGTCATCCATTGTCCCTATTTCTAGAAATGCCTAATCTATACTAAGAATAGGAAATAATCTTATTAAAGAATCTTATTAAAAGTGGCTTCCCGATTCCAATAACCTCCTCAACACACTTGGCTTTCCCCAACAGTAAAAGGGCCCATAGTTGAGGGACATGGTCTCATTTCCACAGCTTGTCCCCCCCCCCCAAAAGGCTGTGCCAGACCCAGTCCCTCACCTATGGACCCCAACTATGGACAGAACCAGGATGGGCACATGTTTGCTTCGTCTTATTTTCATATCCATCCAAGATCCATGCCTGGAGCAGATAGCATAGCTGTTATGGTTTGAATTTAGGTCAATTGCCCAGAACAGTACTCATTCAATTTGATTCTCTAGTAGCTGAACAATACCAATTTGCAATCACAATTCAGTTTACAAAGCGGGCTCCCCACAATGAATGTTTGGCCACAAAACAAGGAACACTGGCTGGCCTGGAAGGCATCCATTTGGACACCTATATCACATTGTTTATCCCTCTTCCAGATTTTTATTTAAAGCAGAGGTGTGCTCCAGCAACCATTTCAAAGTGTCGATTGGTATATTTAGGGCTCTATAGAAACCAGTACAATATCTATAGTGTTAAGGTGCCAATACTGCAGTTTTCTTCCATTGCTCTGGTCTGGGCATAATATTGAAACTGAGTGAGTTGAATTAGGATCTGGGAGGTCTGAGAGCAGTAGTGTACTGCAGGCAGACTCTAAACTTTTAATTCTATATTTATAGAACAACGAGAAGATGTTTTTGGGCTTAGTAACATATCTGTACAGTAAATTTTTTTTTTATTAGGAATTGATACAAACATCAGCACAGATCAAATAAAACTGTGTGTCTTCTTTGTAGAAAACACATATTCTTTTTGTATGAATCCTGAGATGGAGAGGGCTGAGGAAGAGGATCAAATTTATATTGTTATATCTTATTTACTTGTGTGCATACATTTCATTTTGATGTATTGAGGTCAGTAAACATTCTAGTAACAATAATGAGCTAAGAAGGCAAACATATGGAAAAACTAGCATTAAGTTTAATTTGCTTGATGACTAATAATCTACATATCATGTATAATATACTAAAAAATAGCTGACCATCTCTAC